>NC_085137.1:56604667-56695548 GCF_035046485.1 Aedes albopictus | reverse complement strand
GGGGATCCACTAGTTGGTGTTCTGCATAGCGACGGGTATGTTTCTGAAGAACACTGGTGGTTTATTGGAAGATGCTGGATGTGTTCAGAAAGCGTGATTACAAAATATGAAAAAGAGATATGTACTAAGTAACTTATAAAACTTTAAGGACAAATGACATTAGAGAGAGTTATCTGACCCTAATCAACGATACCGATGGCAAATCTTCACATTAGAACAAACAAACTCCTTTTTGAACGAGTTGGAAGTAGAATTCGTCACGGCAAACTGCAAGATGAAATTTCAATGAATCATTTCGAATAAGCACTTTGTAACGAAAAATCTAAAGCAAGGTTTATAAGCTTTATAGCCCATATAGCCACAGCTTTTGAAGCGTGGATATCTACGTTTGTCCAGCTTGTCCATGCTATAGATGATGGGTTTGATTCACGGTCGGTTCAGGAACTTTTCGTAAAGGATTTATTTTGACTTCCTTGGGAATAGAGCACCTTCGTGCCTGCCACACGATATACACATGCAAATAGTCATTAGCAAAGGAAGCTCTCATTCAATAACTGTGGAAGCGCTCATAAAACACTACTGGGAACTGGGAAGCAGGCTTTGTCTTAGTGGAGACGTTACGCCAAGAAGTAGAAGAACGAAAAGTCTCATTGCGGTAATACACAGAGATAACCTGCATGCTGCTCTGAGTAACGTGATCACTGAAGCACTACTACATAGATACTAAACGCCAGATCGACGGTACGAAAGACGTATATTTAGAAGTTTCATCATTTGCTTCAAATCAAGCACGAAGCTTGCTAAACAGTTCATGAGATTTGCCATTGTATCACATCATCGTTGCAACTACGTTCTTGAATGCTTGAGTTGACTTCGCTGTGGATCTATCTACATAAAGCAAATCGCCAGGAGAGCGAAAGGCTAAAGAAATGCGAATTTGTCTGTATGGTATCGAAAGCAATGGAAGTGTTGATGCATTTATTTACGAAAGCATTTTTGGCAGCATGATAATAGGGTTTCGAACTATTTGGGCACCCTCGTGAATTCACGGCACCTCACAGCAAAACAAATCAAAATATCACTTGCCACATATTTTCCAAACGCACTTCCGTAGGTAACCATCTCCCGTGACATTTTTGCAACGGGATCCACGGTCAATGAGCTACACTTTCACTCTGAAGCCCCACAAGTGCTCAAAACAAGTAGGGAAACTGCGGCCATAACGCCCATAGGGGGCAAGTTGCGCCACCCTTGTTTTAGGCAAACCACGTTATTTGCAGCACTTTTTTCAACTGCAATCGTTAAAATAAGAATAAAAATGCTTCTTTACATTTGAGTTTACATATTTTTACTAAAAAAATGTACAAAAACTTTAGAAAAAGATTTTGGTTACTTTTGATGTAATTTTAGCCTGTCAAATTTGTGCACTTTTTTACATCATTGAGAAGATTCTTTTTCTCGCTATCCCCACAAACTGTTTTGCACACTCCCATTTTTTGTGTACCAAGCGGAAAAAGTATCGGATTTGGCCCTTATAACTTTTTTACAAGGGTCCAAACTTCTGAGGCATGTGTGGGGTAAAATGCCCACCCCTAGTTATTTACATTAAAATAGCCATTTGGATCCTAATTCTGGCATAAATTATGTATAAAACAAGTTGGAACCAAGCAACAGCATATTTTTACTATCAATAAGTTCACTAATCACACAGCCATGTGTCACTTTGTAGTAATTATTGATAGAACAACTCACTATGACGTTTGAATGGAATTGACCCATAATTACAGGTGATCCATAATAAATTATGCAATGACTGTATACCATTCACGGACAATAACAGTTGACAATAAACCAGGCGCGCAAGTATATTTACACAATTTGGCATTCTGGCGTTAGCTGTGGCTAGTGGCGCGTTTTACCCCGCATTGAGACTAAAAATCTAAAAATCAAAATTTTTTTAAAATTTGAATTTCTCAGTAGTAAAACATAACACTGGTTAATGGTTCCTTCTGTTTGGTAGGAAACATGTTCGTGCTTCATGTTAGTGCCAAAAAAGTATGTATTATGAAGTGTTTCGTGGTTTAAATTGGACTCTTCCTTAACGTGGGCGTCTTACCCCCAGTTCCCCTATTACACGCAGGCGAGTGCACTTCGTCTGCACAAAAGTGAGTGCCGAAGTGATTTTCCATTTGATTCTACTGGAAGTTTTGCACTGGTGCCGGAAATTGGCGCTTGACTAGGTACAGAAAACTCGTTCAAAACCAACTTTCCGGCATAAAATCTTTACAACAATCACTGTTAGCAACAAGTTCACGCAATAAGGTATCTGATTCAGATGGAAGAAGTGGACGAAAACGGTCATTTCGTTGTGAATTTGTTTCAGTAATTCCTGTGGGAAATCAGCTTTCGAATTCTTTAGGAATTCTCGCTGGTATTGCTCCATGACAGGCCCGTGCACAGAGGTGGCGCCAAGGGAGGGTTTTTTTTTTCCAATTTCGGTAAAAGACGAAGGGCCGCTAAGTATATGAAGCGTCGGTAATTTTTTTTGTCTTTATTTTAGAGATGTTAAGCCCTAGGCTGGTTCATCTCACACGTCGTTGTTTAACATCTGAACCCCACGGGCATGCTCCATGAATACCTGGGGTTTGTGAGGTTTGTGATATAATCCACCAAAAAGTTTTGCTGAGTTTCTTTTTTTTTATTCTTACACAGATTTTTTCCAAGAATTCCCGCAAAAGCTTCTTCAGTGATACTTTCAGACATTTAGAAGTTTTTCCACATAATCATCCAGGAATTCCTCTTGAGATTCCTCCATAAATTTCCTGTGAGAACTCTTCTGTAATTGCCACTGGAAGCTCTTGCTGGGATTCCTCAAGTAATTTCTGCTGTAGTTTATTCATGGATTTCTCCACTAATAATGTATTTCTGTTGGGAATCGTCTTGACATTATGTTGGCCACTATTGCTGGGATTGATCTAGGGCTGCTACTGAGAATCCTCTAAACAATTCTAGCAGAAATCCTCCATCCTTATGGAAATCCTGGAGACAACTATAGAGTAATAATTGGATATATTCCTGCTGAAAATCCTTGAGAAATCTCAGCAAGAATTATAGAAGAAAGAAAGAAATTCTAGTAGGATTTCCAGAAGAAATTCCAGCAGTAATTACTGGTATACAAAGAACTATGCTTAGAAATGTCTTTGGGGAAATTTTTAAAACAATCATATCAGAAATCCCTAGAAAACTTCAAAGAGACTCCTTTGCGGAATCTCAAGTAAAAATCCTGGAGGAAACCTAGGAGAAATTTTCGGAAGAACTGCACCAGGAATCCTTAGAGGCATATCAAGAGGAATTTATGGAGAAATATGAGAAATCCTCTTGAAATTCCTACAGGAATGCCTGATCGACTTCTGCTAGAAGTTTCTGTTGGGATACTGCAGATTTCTCCAAGGTTTTCTTCAGATATTCTTTTAGAGATGTGTTCAAGGTTTTCTCTAGGAATTCTTTTCGGAATACCTCAAGAAAAACTTGCTTCAATTTCTTCATAAATTCCTCCAATGATTTCTGCAAGCATTCTTGCCAAGATCTCTCAAGCATTTCCAGATGTTATTTTAGCAGTTATTGCTCTTGGTAGTCTAGGAGCAATTTGTGTAGAAATTCTTAAAGACAATTACACCGTCTTCGGCCAGAGGCCGCACAGACTGAACATTACTAACATTAGACAACGGACAACACATGGAACACCCAGTGGCCTAGTGAAGAATTTTTCGTTTGGCGAAAAGTTTTCCCCGACTGGAGCGGTAATCGAACCCAGACTCTGAGGCTTACGAGACACCTAAACGACTGACGCCTCTAACCGCTCGGCCTCGAAGCTCACCAAATGAATCTGAACAGGAGTGACAATAAAAAGAGGAAAAACCCTAGAAGAATCCCTATAGGAATTCTAAAGGAAGAGGTCATCCCAGAGGAGTTCTTGGATAAATTTTAAAAAAATCTGGAAGAATCCGTGAGAATATCTCTGGAAGAACCACATAAAGAGTTTTCGAAGGAAAACCAACAATGCGTGAAGATTTTTTTCAATCCTTGTAGAAATCACGGAAGGAACGTCTGCAGGAAAACAGTAGGCATTCCTAGAGAATTACCCTGAAGAATGTCTGAATGAAATTGAAGAGAAATCCGCAAAAAAAGTCAAGAAGTACTTTTGGAGGAATCTACGGAGAAACCATAGGAAAATGCTCTTGGAATTCCTTCACAAACACCTGAAGGGAAATGCTTGATGATATTGCTGAGAATTACCTAAGGATTGCTGTTGAAATTTATCTTGTGATTTTTTTTTCAGATTTCTCTATTTCAGGAATACTTGTTGGGATATCTTCAGCAATTGCTCTTGGGAGCCCTCCAAGTATTCTTGGAATTCCCTGAGAGATCGCAGCAGGATCGGAGTTTGAAGAAGCACTTTTTTCAGATAACCTTTCAAGGACTCTTTCCAGGGGTTTCAGGAATGTCTCCTAGGATTCCTTCAGGTTTTTCTACTGGAATTCATGAATAGATTTTTCCCGGGATTCTCAAGGATTTTTTGAGGAATTTTTCTAGGAGTCTTTCTGAGGTTTTTCCCAGGATTCTCAAGGAATATCTTCAGGAATTCCTCCAGCGTTGTTTCCAAGATTTCCATCAGAGGTTCAATCAAGGTTTCCTTCTCGAATTCCGTCAGGATTCTATCTGGTTTGTCTAGAAATCTATCAGATTCTACCAGGTAAGGTAAGGTGATTCATATTCACCCCTCTTTGCTTGTATACATAAATATATTTACAGGTTTTCCTTAAAATTATTTCCAGAATTTCTCCAACAAATTCTTATGAAATTTTTTAAGGAGTTCCTTCAGAGAAATCTTCCAGGTATGCCAGGTATACCTTGTTTCAAAAAATCTTCCAGAGATTTTTTAATGAATTGATTCACGGATTTTAGTGCAGGAATCTTTCTTCGAAGGTTTTTTTTTCTTAAGGATTTCTTCTGGGAATATCAACAGGTATCTGTCAAGGATAGCTTCAAAAACTTTTTAAGGAATTTCTTCAGAAATAAAAAAAATCTTCCATTATTTTTGTTGCCGCTCGGAGCACTGCCAGCGATCCAGCTGATAGGGAAGAACGCCTGTCATCGTATAAAGTCAGAACTGAGTGCACGAAATCGTCAACTTCAAGAGTTTTAATGTGCTGCTCACAACTCGGTGTTTCGATGCTTTTCTGGGTCTGTTCCGCGCCAACATTTTTTATGAAATTTCTGGAAGAACTTCTGGAAAAACATTGAGACAATCTTTGAAGGAGTTCCAAGAGATAAGTAGGCGAAATTGCAGAAGCAATTTCAAAAAGAACCAGTGTAGAAATTTCTGCAGAAATTCCTGAAGGAATATATCAAGGAATTCCTGGAGGAGCTATAAGATGAATTTCCACAGTATGAACGGAATCTAATATCAATTGTAGAACTTTTGAGAAAATCCCTCAAAGAAATCCTTAAAATACTGAAAAGTCCCTGAAGATATCACAGCGTAACAAAAATTAACTTTTGGTCTGTCTCAAGAGCAAACGTATGTGTCTCTGACAGATTTTTGGCCGCTGAATCCGAATCTGGGCTCAGATTTGCTCCAGCACGTCGCAATTTTGAGCTATACCTCAATTTATAGGACAAACTATGCGATTTTGGGCTTTTTTGACTGCAAACCATTAAGCATGGAAATATTTTTTTTAACCAATCAAAGGAAAAATTGGCCAATTAACATCTCAATTAACGACTTATGCTAAATATTTCGTTTTACTAAATCGAATTTTAAAGTTTTGAGCGATTTATGTTAGGTATGATATTCCCCATACAAGTCACCCTCTAAAAGTTGCATGCAAGTTTACATACTGACATAAAATGTTTAAATTTATCAAATTTGATTTGGTAAAACGAAATATTTTGCATGAGTCGTTAATTTAGATGTAAATTGAGCAATTTATCCTTTGATTGTTCAAATAATATATTTCCATGCTTAATGGTTTGCAGTCAAAAAAGCCCAAAATCGCATATATTGCCCTATAAATTGAGGTATAGCTCAAAATTGCGACGTGCTGGAGCAAATCTGAGCCCACATTCGGATTCAACGGCCCAAAACCTGTCAGAGGCAAATAAGTTTGCTCTTGAGACAAAAAAATGTTCCGCTGTGTATTTTTCATTTAAGTTCAGAAGAAATTTATGGAGAAATTCCTAGAACAATCCCTGAAGTAAATTTTGAAGAAAGCTCTAGTTTTGTTAATTTTATTTTGTTGAACCATAATGATTATTGTCCTCATTGAATTGAGTGAACGATCTGCGGACCCTACGCAGAGTGCGGAACTGGAGACAAACAGCCATGGACCGAGTGGATGGAGATGGCTACTATGTACAGCAGAGGCCACCCCGGCCTTAGCCTGATCGGTAAGGTAAGTAAGGAATACCATGCACATCTTGTTGAGAAACGCTTGGAGGAACTCAAAGAGGGTTTATTGAAAAACTTTAGAACAGTTCCTGGAGAAATCTTTCAATAGAGTACGTAGAGAACCTTCTTAAAATCCTAGAAGAATTTGAACAATTAAATCTCCAGAGAAACTTTAAATGGAATTGCTTAAGGGCATATCTGAAAGAAGAAGAATAAATTTTATAAAGATTTCCTGGGAGAAGGTTTAAAAGAATCCTTGAAAGATTTTTTGTTTGAATTCCTGGAGTTATACCTGAAGATATCCATAGTGCAATTTTGGATGGAATGAATAGAAGACATTTTTAAATAAATCTGTAAATTTCTGAAGGAATCCTTGGAAGCATTTCTAAAGGAAACTATGAAAACCCTGGAAGATTATCTCCAGGAATCGCCTAAAGATTATCTTAATGAGCCATTGAAAAATTTTTTGAAGGAAACTCTGGAAGATTTCAATAGAAATCCTTTGCAAAGCTTTCGAAGGAATTCAGTTTTTTTTCCAAAAGAAATTGCTGAAAGAATTTTCTGAAAATCATGTACTTGATAACGCTATTTGTACTCGATTGGCTTAAATAAAACGTCCGAAACAAGAATAAATCATATGTGGTTAAAACTCGTCCTTTCTCAGGAGCATTCTTCAGAGTGAATTTCATTAATTCAAACCGATTTCAGTTTCTACTTAAACCCATCAATCCTTAGGTACGGACGCCTTCTCCCGCGAACCTAATCCTCCGTATTGGGAACCGGGTGGAACGAAATAATCCAGTTAAAAAGCGAACAAACAATCAAATGCTGACTGGCTGGCTGGCTGGCTGGCTCCATCGGACCTGCGGTGGTGGTGCGGTCCGGTCCGGAGTTTCGTTTTCATTAACAGGTCAAATTATACCTGTCGCCTTAAGCGGCTTAACTAAAATGAGGCGTTTTTCGATCGGTAAGCCACGATGTGGTGGTGGTTGGTGACCGGCTCAGCAGCCAAAGTGTGGGTTGACGACGCGACGACGACGACGCTTGGCATTGCATTATTGTCTTGTTCGATCCTACTGACCCATAACAACAGTGTGCCGCGCGCGCGCAGTGTGATTGACTTTTTCGGATCACAAGACTTTTTTTTTGTGTTCTCACTCTTGAGAGTCTTGAGGGATGCACAGTGGTTTTGCCATTGGACAAAAAATTGGGTGAGATAATGTTGATGTCATGTTCTGCAGCGTTTATCCAAACAGCTGGGACCACTGTGCGGTTTGAAGAGAAATTACATTGATCGAGGACAGGTCCGACGACCTATGATTACTGGATCTGATCCCGTTCGGAATTTGGAATCTTTCCTGCTTGGCTTAGTGGTGCGCTGCTAGTTGGTCCGACCGCCGGGCTGAAGCCGAGCTGAGACTGAGTGATACGCCCTCCGCCCTGCGAGTTTGAAGTTCGACTGGAGATTTGATGATTACTGGTTTCAGGTGATGAAGATATTAATACGCACCGCGTCGAGCGTCGTCGGCTGGGCTCTGAGTCAGCACGTGCTTGGGCTTAGCGGTTGGCCGGCGACGGGAAAGGGTCCATTCGTGGGTGGAAATGGTTAACGGTTTTTGATTTGTATTTTCTATATATTTATCAATGGGGGCTCTTTTTTTCTTCTCGTCGAGAGAAGGTGAACTTTAATTGCAAGGCTTTTTGTGGAAGAAGACAGCGCGAATGGAGGCGACGAAATAGGTTAGGGCGACCTTCGGAATTGAATCTGGTGCTAGTTGAAAACTATCATTATGGAGCACAATGCTTTCGTCAAATTGCTACCCCTGCTGCGAGCCAAAAGGAGTCGTTGAAATCCGACGATTTCTACTCCGAGCGAGGTCAGTGAATCGTAATTGCTCTTTGCAACTGTCAGCCCTGTCATCGAAAATTCAAAGCATCTCGGCGGGATTTGTCTTATTTTGTGCATATGCTCTCCGCGCGCCGGCGTCGTCGTCACTTAAAGTAAGGCGCAACCACAAAGCACGTATGACATCTTTAAATTCCGATCTCGTTGAACGAAAATATCTCCCAGGAGGGAACGATTACCGAACATTTGAAATCATCAGCAACAACAGAATAACAAAGCAGACAGAACCAAAAAAAAAACGAGTAGTGTTGACAGCAGCGTGCTTCAAGTGTATAGAGTAAGGTGGGGCAAAAGTTCGACCTTAGTTGAAAATTCAACCTATTTCAGAAAATCGAAGCAGATAAAAATAAATAAATACCGTGTGGTGATTCTACCATCCATTAGCTAAAATTTTGCTGAACAAAGTTACGCCAAATGTCTTTTCAATTTTGAGTTACAACACTTTTTGTATGTGTGTGTTTTATTCGAACTCTTGCCCCACCACTGGGGCAAAAGTTCGAATCTAGTGTTTGTGGAATTTCGCTAACCGTAGCACACTATTTTTACATTTTGGTAATAGGAATACCTGAAACCACTTAATATTTGATGTTAGAACTGGAATACACTTTAAAATCCGATTTGGATTTTACCCAAATCAGGGTTAAATTTACTACACTAAAAATTAGTAGTTTTCCGCCAAATTCAGATAAAACAACATTTTTTTCAACTTTTATCGAATTTTCTCACTAATTCCATCACTCTTAGAGATAATATGTACATTTTTCAGAATTTTAGGTTTATACCTAAAGTTGCCACATGACTCGAACTTTTGCCCCACAATTCGAACTTTTGCCCCACTATGTGTAAAATACGATTTCCAAATCTTTTTTGCTAAAAGTTATACATGCTAGAGCATCTTCAAAATATACCTAGTTACGCCCCAAAATAAAATATCGAATTCAATTTCATTAAAATTTCATTCCATGCATTGGAAGGGCCATCGCATGTTACAATTTTTTGATCAAAAACCAACATTTTGTCATAACTTCTCGAAATATTGATCAATTTTCATAATTTTTGGAGTGAAAGACTCTTTTTCAAAAAGGGTTCGAACAACCTTGACACCCGAAAGAAATAATTTGAATTGAGCTCAAAAACTTCAAAAGAAACTCTTGCCCCACTCGAACTTTTGCCCCACTTTACTCTACGACTTCTTGTTGCACTTTTGTTTCTCAGCCTTTACTGATGCAGAGACTGTCAACTGGTATCATTTATTATTTAGCGATATGCAGCCTAACTAAAATCCGAAGATTGATTACTCTAAGGCATTTAATTTGGTTATTATGAGTCATATACTGACCATTGTGTTGGCTAAATTTAAAATCAATATAAATGTTTGTGCAATCGAACCAGAGTCTGTAGGCATCTGATGCTTCAGTTTCTTGACCACCAAGCATTTTGAATCAAACTAAAACATACTTGAGTAAAGCTTTAGAAGCTCTTCTTAAACATCCAGTAATATCAACAAGAATTCTTTAGGAATGCTATCAGTATTACAGTCAAGAAAAATTAAATCAACCACATCTGTAACAACCGGAAATTGAGACATAAGCTTCCTGATATTCGGAAAAAACGACCTTCATTTTGTAACCGGCTACGCATTACTCGGATCCTAAGGCAGGAAGAAAGACTTGGGCTACGATTCAACGATTCGTCGAATAGAAGATCCGGCTGTGAGGAGATCTTTCGTAGACGAACTTGAATCTCGAGCACTTGGCGACCATCAACAATGTCTTTATTGAAACCAGCGAGAGTAACTTGGGGGAGCAAAGCAATCAGCAACAAGAGTGGATCATTGATGCAACCTGGCAGATGATTGAGGAGCGCAGAGAATCGAAGGTCGCTATAGAGTCTGTTCACTGCAACTTTCGTAATACTAAAAACCAAGCGTTCGGTAGCAAACATTATTCTTACCGAACGCTTGGTTTTTAGTATTGCGAAAGTTGCAAAATATGTGGATACGAGCAGATAAGTGATATCAACGAGAGCGATAATACCAACACTGTATGATAGCACCAGTTTACAGCATTTTTGAACTCGGTAAGCTGATGATCATTTTTGGTGTAAAATCATGCCCTGAGTTCGGAAAACGCGAAAGAAAAAAAAATAAAATAGACGGGAAATTTTTTCGACTTTCCGTACAAGATCAATGATTTGAAATAGATTTTTGTTCAATTTTTAAGCAAAGTCGCTCACTTCACACATCTCATCCTCCGTAATCAATGCTCCGATTTGACTGACTTTTTAACTGTAACTCGACTACATTTGATATGTGAAATAAACAATGAGAAAGAATTTTTAAATTGTTTTTTTTTTCTTTGCGTAAGATTTTCGACTGGAAGTTTAATGTTTTGGAGATTTTGGCTTTCTCAGTCTAGGGAATCCAAACGATTAAATTGGCATTGCCCGACGTTTCGGCCTAATTTATTTGGCCTTTTTCAAGGGTTGATAGACAGCTTTACCCTTGAAAAAGGGGTCGTTGACAGAAGTTCACGACTTTCGTTTTATTTTGTAAACTAGTGTAGTCTATCCACGGAGCGATAAGTACGGCAGCGCCGGAGGTGATAGACACTGCTCAAAGACGACCTAGGAATGGTCGGTTCGACGAAGAGTGCCAGATGGTAACGGACAAGAAGAATGTTGCCAGAAACCGGATGCTGATGTCGGGGAGCTGGCAGAGCCGGGAGCAATATAGAGAAGCAAGAGTAGCCGAAAAACGAAACTATCACAAAGAGAAAATAGAGCATGGGGAAAATGTGTTTGCTCAGGCGCAAAAGAGTATGGGACAGAATGATATGCGGAGGTTTTGCAATTCTGTCAATGGCGTGCAGAGAAAAACAGCACCTTCACCCGTCATATGCAACAACCGTCATGAAAACAAGCTAACAGAATAAATAATGGAGGCTGCCAGGTGGAGAGAGTATTTCGAGGAATTGTTGAACGAAGGAAACGACGACGACGACGGGCAGGCTGTGGTACCTATCTCCAAGGCTAGACGAGGTCAACACTCCCATTAGAAGGCTGAAGAACAATAAGACTGCTGGGAAGGACGAACTCCAGGCCTAGCTACTTAAGCACGGTAGTAAGCAACTGTATTCATTCTTATACCGTAGTATATTGAGGATATGGGAAAAGGGATAACTTCCTGCTAAATAGTTTGTTACATGGTCTCGTTTATTCTCTTTACACGAAAGGACATCGATTGGAATGCGCGAGTTCTTCTATAAATAATACTTCTCAATTCAGCGTACACAATTTTGCCCGGAATTCTGTTTAACAGTCATAGGCTGATTGAATCGAACATGGTTTTCTGGCGAAACTGATTATGCCGATTCATGCAACGCTTGACGGATCGAAATCAAGTGTACGGGTTGCGGATGAAATGGTGGTGAAAAGTTTGGTTTTGGACGAATTTGTTTATCTTGGTACTCTACTTGGCTGATTTTTTTGTGCTGATTCTTTTCAACAATACGAATTACTGAGTATCAGCAATTACTTTTCAACTTGCTGAACCATCCAGCAATTTTGATAGTTGAGCAGCAACGTTGTTGTACTGAAATTCAGTAAAAATGTTGCTGAAATTCAGCAAATTTCTTATTTGTGTTGGAAGCGTTTCAAAAATTTTAGTGTGTAGTGACGTGTGATAATGATGTTACCCGAGAGATGAGAAGACGAATTCCGATTGCGAATCAGACCATTTTCAGATTGCAAAACCAGTTTAAGTCCTGTAGGCTACAAACGAAGACAAAATTTGCTGTTGTACAAGACTCTGATTGCTACGGTCGCTTTAAGGTACACCGGGGCAAGTTGAAACGGGTGGGGCAAGATGAAACAGCAGATTAACATGATGTTATCTAATGATGGTATACAGCTTGAATGCCATAACACATAGTTTTTGATTCAAACAATCTTCTTCTTCTTCTTCTCTGTGGCTCTACGTCCCCATTGGGACTTGGCCTGCCTCGCTACAACTTAGTGTTCTTTGAGCACTTCCACAGTTATTAATTGAGGGCTTTCTTTGCCTGCCATTGCATGAATTTGTACATTGTGAGGCAAGTACAATGATACACTATGCCCAGGTAGTCGAGAAAATTTTCCCGACCGGAACGGGAATCGAACCCGCCGTCTCCGGATTGGCGATCCATAGCCTTAACCACTAGGATAACTGGAAACAATCTTATGGTGAACGAAAAATTTCCAAATTGTATTGAAATATATTTCAAAACTTCGTGTTTAATCTTGCCCCACCCATTCCAACTTGCCCCGGTGTACCTTATAGGCTATTAATCGTCGAGAGAAGTTGATAGCCTTTGGAGTCTTCGAACATAAAGTGATGCGAACAGTATTGACCGGTAAACTGCACAGAAAAAAATATGTAATTAAATTTCAGCGAGAAATCATGCACATAAAGGGAATGCTAGAGTTAGTGCACTTTTACATGAGATATAATGTAAAATTACATTACCTTCGCGTAAATTTCCGCCAACCATCGCGTAAACCATCATGGACTCCAAACGGTTACGCGACTATTGGAGGAAATTTACACGAACGTAACGTAATTTTACATGATATCTCATGTAAATATGCACTAACTCTAGCATTCCTTTTATGTGCATGATTTCTCGCTGAATTTTAATTACATATTTTTTTCTGTGTGGAGGAGGGCACTTGTCAGCGTCGCGTGAACTACGAATATTACAAAAAATATATACAGAAATGGATATGATGAAGTGCATAAAACACGGCAGACTGCGATGAACTGAGCACTTAGCTCGTGCACCTGAGGATCAATAAGTTAAACTATATTCAGCAGAAAACCAGGAAGGGGTCGTCGGTATCGTGGAAGGTCGGGCACACGTTGTTTTTTTTTGAGATTAGGATGATTAAGGACTTACAATGTTCAGGGCGACTGAAAGTATAAATAAAAGAAATATTCTCTTCAAGTTTTGAGTGGCATACCTTAGAGGTTTCTAGTACGTATAAAAATGCGTGGTTCAGTAATGTTCCAGTGTGTTTCTATTGATACTAGTAAACACCGTAGAAAACTTGTGATTTCAAAAACTCTTCCAGCAGTGATCACAATACCACACAGAGAGTTGTTTAGGAATATTCTTGGAAATCTATTCAGAATTCGTTCCGAAATTCATCTGAGATTTCTCTAGAAATTCTAACTAGACTGCTTCCATGAATTCTTTAGATTTCTACAGCAATACCTTTTTTGAATTATTTCGCAGTTTTTTTACTAAATTCTTCCTGCGAGTTCTCCCAATATTCTTTCTTGAATTCATAGAGATTTCATATAGTTTATTTTCGTACATGTTCACGAGTTTCTCCCAAGATTCACAGAACTGCTTGCAAGGATTTCTTCCTATGAGTTTCCTGGGTTTATCTTGAAGCCAGATTTCTCCCGTTTTACATCCAGATTTTTTTTTCAAGTGTTTACAGAGTTTGTGTCAGCTTTCCCCTTTATGTTCAACCAAGTTTACTGTATAAAGTTTATCTTAGATGTACCAATTCTTCTAGGAAATTTCTTCCGAAGCGTCTCTTGTTTTGCCTTTCTCGTACACTAAGTGTACTGGAAAGGCTATATGTTCACTCCAAAAATGGCTTTTTGATAGAAGGCCCGGAGGGTCGAGTCACATATACCAATCAACTCAGCTTGACGAATTGAGGTGATGTCTCTGTGTGTGTATGTATGTGTGTGTGTGTATGTGTGTGTGTGAGTATGTGTGTGTACAAAATAAACTCACATCACTTTTTGGCAGTAAACCTCAACCGATTTTTATGACCGACGGTTCATTCGACGCGGAATCTGGTCCCATTGTTTCCTATTGAAAATGGTTCGGATCGGTTCAGCCGTTCCGGAGATATGGCCATTTAGGTGTTCCGGATCGGTACCCCAAGGAGGGGCCAGATATGAAAATGCTACAAAACCATGCATGCGACATATCAGACCGCGGCTTTTTCGATAACCTGACGAACGGTAAGCAGGAAAATACTCTCAGTCCATATCTGAACCAGTAGTATTCCGGAATCGGTTCCGGATGTCCCGCCGGAGGTGGCCAAATATAAAAGTGAGCCAAATCCATGCATGCGACACATCAAATAGCGGCTTTTTCGATAACCTGATAAACAGTGAGCAGGAAAATAGCCTTTGACCCAGCAGAGACTACTGGTAGTGTTCCGGAACCGGTTCCGGGTGCCCCGCCGGAACTGGCTAAATATAAAATTGAACCAAACCCATGCATGCGACACATCAAATCGCGTCTCTATAGATAACCTGATGAACGCGTTAGCAATAAAATGGAATCAGACTATATTTAGGAAAACCAGTAGTATTCCGGAATCGGTTCCGTGTGTCCCGTCGGAAGTGGTCAAATGTAGATGGGAACCAAACCCATGCATGCGACACATTAAACTGCAGCTTTTCCGATAACCTGAAGAACGGTTAGCAGGAAAATAGCCTGCTGTGATTAGCAGAGACTACCGGTTGTGTTCCGGAACCGGCTCCGGATGTCCCGCCGGAAGTGGTCCAATATTAAAGTGAACCAAACCCATGCATGCGACACATCAAATAGCGGCTTTTTCGATAACCTGATGAACGGTTAGCAAGAAAATGGTTTCAAAGCATATTTGAGACAACCAGTAGTATTCCGGAACCGGTTCCGGATGTCTTGCTGGAAGTGGTCAAATGCATATAAGAGCCAAACCCATGCATGCGACATATCAAACCACGGGTTTTTCGATAACCTGATGAACGGTTTACAAAAAAAATAGTCTCAGATCACATTAGAGACTACCTGTAGAACCCGCCAGAATGACCAAAATGTTTTTTTTTTCTTTATTAAAGTGGCTTTTCGCCCGAGGCGAGTTCGCCACTATGAAAAATGTAAAATGAATCAAATCCATGCATGCACATCAATTTTCGGCTTTTCTGAAAACCTGTTGAACAGTTAGCAAGACACTAGTCTCAGACCATATTTGAGACAATAGGTACAGTCTTGGAACCGGTTCCGGGTATCTCACAGGAAGTGGTAAAAGTAAAAACAGTGAAAATAATCAATAGAAGCGATAAAACTGATGCAGGCTCATCAAATCACATCTTCTCATATTCCTGAGGTGTAAATATACAGTTGAATGGGTTTCCATGAGAAAATTGAAATTTAATCGCATCAACCTCGAGCAAAGTTTTTCAATTCCCTTTGGCGTCTAAAATTGCTGCGCAAAACTTTGATCCGACTGATTGCTCCTCGCGCTCTGTGATATGGTTCTGATTTGAATTGGATTCAGTACGAAAAATTTCTCTTGCTTTCATTTTTTGGTAAAATTTTTTGAATCTCGTAACCAATGATAATAAAATATAGCCTGAAGTGTGTAGGAAAAAGTTTATCAAAGACTGTAAAGTGATTTTTGGTTGTGAAATAATTTTTATTTAAGCTTGTTATTATCGTCTTGGTATTGATGATATTCCAGTTAAAGTAAAGGTGGTCACGCAGTCAAATAAGAGGTCTGATATTTTTCAGCTCTGCCTATACATTGAACATAACACCCGAAATATGTGCCATCAGTAACTCGATGATGGCTTGGATTCTTGCTTTTATAAATAAATTATTCACAGGATTCAGGACGCTTACGTCGACGGTAAGATCATGCGTACATATTCGACGAGAAAGGCACTATCACCACTAGGTGGATTAATCCGGGTTTTTTCTTCAATAGTTCTTCTTGGAGTTCCTCACGAGTTTTGACGAGGCTTTCTTCCGATAGTTTTACAAGAAATTTCGTAGGGTACACCAGGAGGAACACTTACATCTTTTTTGTACAGGTTAATTTTAAGTTATTTAATTTCTCCACCTTTCCTTGTCCTTTATGAAAGAGAAAGCGCTGTTTGCTGCATATACTGGCCAAATGATAATGTAATAATAACGGTTACTCTGGGAACGGCTGCCAAGGGGGCGATAAAGCAAAGGAAATTCAAAGCAAGATCTAAAGAGGGGGGAGCCAAATCTAGGCGATCTAGGGGGTCATAAGGGGGATTAATAGAGGGTCGCAGATATGAGTTTACATGGGTTTCGAGGGAATTCAAAGAGATATCTCAGAAAAGTTTAAGGGGGTATCATAGGCGTTTTAGGGGTTTCAGGGGATTTTGGGGGCGTTTCTCTGGGCATCTTAGGGGGCTCAGGCGGTCAGAGAATTCCAAGGGAGATGATGTGGGTTTTAAGGAGTCTAAGAAGGATTTGGTGTGATCTTTGGGAAGTTTTAGTGGACCTCACAAAGGTTAAAGGTTGGGGGGGGGGGGGGTCTGGTTCAAGGGATCTGAATGCTCTAGAAACCCCTCCTTTTAGGCTCCCTTGAAATCTCAGGACATCAATTTGACGTTATGTCAAACCCAAAAGATGTTGACCGAGAAATAAATTCTCTCATTTAAAGTACTGACTTCATTTTTGCCCAAATTTCCCTCTTGTTTTGACCATGATTTTTTTTTTACTTATACCTTCCAAGGGCGCCACATGGGTATATCTAAACGGAAATCATTTGTTCATTCTATTACATTGGTTTTACATTTTATAATTTGTCACTGCTTTAAACACTATGTTAGTTTGGGGAGCTGAAGTACTCGTTGCTGTTTCAAGATTAGGGTAAGCAAAATTTTTGAATTGGGAAGGAGGAAGGGGTTTAGTGGTCTTAAACTAAATTATTTTCTACCTTGTACTTGAAACATTGATGGGACAAAAGGCCTTGATCTGTAACGGAACCAAAAAGAAAGGGCTTTATCGGTAGACAACGACAAAAAGAGGGTTAACGGAAGGGGACAACGACAGACAGGGGCGAACAACAAAACCAAATGGCGGATAACGAAAACGAGGCACATCCAACTTCAAACTCTGACATCAACACGTTTCAAAAACTGATAAATCCGATTCAGTTTATGTTGTTTTCCTCGGACCCGGAGAATTTCACGCGCCTCAGATCTGACCTTACGACACTTTTGGCATCCCTACACGACATGTTCGGTATCCTGGTAAGCCACGCCGCAGACACAGAGATTGCTTTCCGAGACCCCAATACGGAAGGTATGTGTGTTTAACAAATAATGGTTGGATATCAACCGACACATTACACGAATAAAATCGCGGCCTAAATCCAACACGACACCTTTGGCAGGATAGGGTGCAATTATCTACCCATCTCTCCATTTATGTTGTCAACTGATCAAGGTCTCCTGACGAACCAAAACAAAAAAATTGTCGAAGGTGATTTGCAAGAAGTCTCGAAAACAACTACGAGAAAAAACCTGAGAAAACTTTAGAAAGAAGAATTCCTTAAGAAATATTGGCAAAACTCTAAAAGAAGTTTTTTTTTCGATAATTTAGATGAAATCAAAGGAAAAATTTCGTGAGAAATCTTGTGAAGGATTCCGCGATACGTGGCAACATCTGAAAGAAATTTTGCCATGAACTTCTGCAGAAAACTCATGGAAAACTTCTTAAAAAATCCTTACTGTACCTGTAAGATCGCAAGATCGTTGTGTGAAATTTCAGACAAAAACATTTGGCATTTAGAAATCCTGGGGAATCTCGGAAAATTGCCGGTAGGAACGCGAAATAACCTTCGAGAGGAATTTAATGCGAAATACTAAGATAGAAAAATCGTCTAAAGAAAGTTTTTTTTCTAAATCCTTAAAGTCATTCAAAAATTTCCAGAAAAAAAACTCTGTTTAAATTTCTGGAGAAATTCTTGTGGAGAAGTTTTTGGATAAATTTTAATTCCCAGATGCATCCGCGTCCACTTAAAAATAGCAGCCGTACATGTAAAACAATCAACCATAGTTGATTTGTACCCATTTTAGTAAGTTATATCGTATGGACAATAAATCGTTCATAAGTGCGAAAACGTAAATAAAAGTACGCGATTGCATCAAATCAAATTGATGTCTTCGGCGCACTATTTCTTCGATGTATACTGAATAAGTGGCTGCTAGACACCAAGTTGATTGGATGCAATCGCGCACTTTTGTTTGCGTTTTCGCTCTCGTGAAAACTAGTGCGATAGTCCAGTGGTGAACTAAATGCGCTATACTCATTTCAACGAAACGTCCTTTAATTGTCTTTCAAATATTCCGCGAGAAAAGTTTAAATTTTTGTTTTTTTTTACAGTGCTCACGTTTTGTAATAGATTAAAATTACAGTTACATTCATTAGCCTTATTTTTATTCGCAGAATGCAAGAAAATGCATCTCGAGTACGATAGAAATTATTCAAAAATACCTTGAATTGGAACGTCAGCCCATCGTTGGAAACAGCTGCCATGCGATCAAGCCGACACCAAAGCTGTACGACAGTTTTCTGGAGAATTGTGCATTCCTGCATGAGTGTGTTTGGGTAAAAAACATATCTCTCCGTGCTGGGGAATGCGGAAAATTCTCACCTCTCGTGTACGTGCACCAATGACGACGCCCATCGCTCCTGGCCATCATTAGCGCGGGCTTATTTTTGGACCGGAGAAAAATTGAAATTTAAAAGCCTCACCCGTGAGTAATAGAGGAGAATATTCAAATGACACCCGGTAAACAGTGCGCTGACGGGCGAAAATTAATTTTCCTTCGAATCGGTCTGCTCCATCAGAAATCAATGGTTTGGAAAACTCGGTCGAGGGTTATGGCGGCACGTACGCACCAGCTTAGCCACCTAAGCTAGGTTGCTTAACAGCTTGGGATGGTTGGAGGGGTTCCGTAAATCCACATCATTTATCACTCCATTCCAATGAGCTCGGATTAAGCTGTTTCGAGCTCTACAGATTTGTTGCAGGTCTTTGATGCCCATTAGACAACGACACAATATTTACCGGAAACCCAGGTTCCCTGTCCCATCTAATTAAGGAAATGGGTATTACCTACACCAACCACACAAACAGTAGTAATTAGCCGGAGACCTGGTAATCAATCTACATCTGAACGTTAATGTCCCACCCCTGCCTTAACGTGGAAGTCAATTTTCCCTTCGGAACGAGGGTGACAACTTCCCTTCAGCTGCGCTCTCAACTCTCCCAGCTGCAATCATCGAATATGCACTTCACGATCATAAGTTATGATATGTTTTGATTTTCCTGAATAAATTTTCCCACACAAACCATTTCCCCTTGTGGGTACGGGCCATTTGTTTACTCTCCAGGTCCTCCGCGGAGCCTTTGCATGAAGTTGTACGATGGAATTTCAAGAGCAGCTTAGACGGCATAGGGGAGAATGGGGTAAAATCAATCCTTTGGAAAAGGCTTGAGCGTGGGTAAATGCGCCAGATGGAGGTAGGACAGTGCGAAACAATTGCTGACTGAGAATTGGTGAAAAGTATCCCATTCACGTGTAATATTTAAAAAGAAGCGTTTGCACCCCATCCCCTTCACTTGTTGCGAACGATAGAAAGAGAAAGAGCGCGAAAAACGAACTGCTCTGTAATCACACCCTCGGTATCATATTAATCAGGTCCTGTTGGACCGCAATGTAAATGAACCTTGTGTATGGACGCGTTCAGTTCGTTGGTGAGGGCGGACGGGTGGACGAACGGACAGTGGCATTGCATTTTTCCCAACGGGGTTTGATTGCTATCCTGGTCCTGAAACAATAAATAAAATCAGGGAAAATAGCACCCTTTCCGGAGCCGGAGCTGTTACTTAGTGGTGTTTTGAGAACTCTAATGCAGCCAGTGCCGAAGTCATGAGCGGCAAGTGCAGTGCTCAGTTAACCGATGCATTACTCGATGATGGAGGTGGAGGAAGCAAGAAGGCTAATAGACACTGTTTTGACTCGACTGGTGGTGAACGTGAGGGTTATTGTAGGAAAATAATGGTTCTGATTTTTGATAAGATCAAATTGAACAATTTTGTTTTCTGCAGGTGTCGATTGCTTTAAGTTTCAGCTATCGTGGGAGTTTTGTTAAAATCAAAAGAAACGAGAAGTGGCTCACAACAGCGTCTGTTCCTTATGTTAGGGGTGGCTGATTGAAGTACGAATGCCAGTAAAGGACTCTAAGCTGAACGGTGCATTGGAAACGACCCATTATTTAATTAATTAAGTTTCTCACTTAAATGTGGAATGAAAGGATGTGGAAACATACAATGTTTCCTCCACCTTTTTCCCATAGGAATCTCGGAGTTGTAGTCAAAATACTTTATTCGCGTTTTTTTCTGTAAATACCGCGTACTGTAATTCTTGTGGGAATTTCACTAAATCAAAATTCAACCATCGCGCAACAATAATGAAAATGTCGTTACCTGCATTTGTTGCAACAATCCACCCAATGCGACATAAGCTTGTCCCAACTTTAACAGAGTGGGATAAAGATCGTACATCAGGAGTTAAGAAATGTTTAGACCTTGCGTTGCAATTTTCGAGCGTTAACTTCGAGTCGGTAAACACTACATCGCTGTTGAAGATCCACCATCAAAAAGTTTTGATTTTGGTTCAGTATTAATTGATTATTCACTAGTTGACAAATACGCAACATTGTTTCCGCAAAAAAAAAATCATTATCTGTAAGGAGGTGGGATTAAGACTCTCGTCGAGACCGTCCCATTATTTACACCATGTCTTTAAAAATGTTTAAGATGGTGACTTTCTGAAAGTCCTCCTCAAAAAAAAAGGAAAAGGGTATTTGGTTATAGTCAATTTGATAGACCTCCCGTTAGTTACAGTCACAACCATTTTTGCGGACCACTCGGTTTTGATCAACTGTTGGCTCATTTAAACGTTATAACGGTTGCCAACATGATGAAAAAGATTTTTCGGTATGTAATTCAAAATGGCGGTCGAAATCAATATGGCCGACCAAACTTTTTATAACTGCACAAAGAACTTCTATCTCTTATCTTTTCAACAACATTTTGTTTTGAAGTGTTTTTTGGAGAAACTTTCGAGTTACAACGGTTTAAATGAACCAACAATTGATCAAAATCGAGGGGTTCGCAAAAATGGTTATGACTCTAACTAACGGGGGGTCCATCAAATTGATTTACCAAATGCATTTTACTTACTTTTTTGGTGAGGACTTTCAGAAAAACGCCATTTTAAACATTTTTGAAGGCATGGTGTAAATAGTGGGACGGTCTCAGCGAGAGTTACCCAGTAATCTCCGTATCTTTTCTGTTGCTTGTTTTGTGTCTCTTTTGTCTGGCAATCTTTTTCTCTGGGGAATTCCTTTGACGAGTTCAACAAGAACCCTTTTGAAGATTTCTCCGAGAATTATGTTGGAATGTTATCCTTGTCATGCACTTTTTTAGCATTTTCTCCACGGTTACCTCCAGCAAAACTAGCAGAAATTCATTCGAAGCTTCTTACAGGATTTATCGAAAAATTTCGAAAATTTTGTATATGAATGGAAGGATTTTCTAGAATGGTTTCGATAAGAATTCCTCCAAAGATTCTTCCATGTATCTCTTAAAAATTCATTCCTATCCATGAATTTCTTTGGACATTTCTCCAGGGATTTCTCCAAAGATTATTTTTAAAATTTCTCTAGGATCTCCTTCAGGAGTTTCTCAAGACATTTCTCATAAAATCCATTTCGAAATTGATCCTAGGGCTTCTTCCGATATTGATCCTGGGATTTCTTCAGATAAGATAAGGAATCAGATTGCTACAAGTTCATACATTCGTTTTTGCATTTAAAAAAAAAATTAAAGGAATTCTTCCATGAATGTTATTAGTATTCCAGTATTTTTTTTTTCACAGAGATTCGGAAATTAGTTTCAAAATTTCACTAGGATTTTGCTTTAGAATTTCAGAAACTTTTCCAGGATCCCTTTTTACAAATAAATGTTCAATTCTTCTGCAAATTCCTCTGGTGGTTTCTTCAGGTGTTGCTTGTGATTTATTCATACTTGGGGATTGCTGAGGACTTATTCATACCAATTACCAAGGATACTTTTAGTCGAGTTAAGTACAAGACACTGAAAACGATCTTACAGTTGAGATCGAAATATTTTATCTGTAAAAGGATGCAAATTCTTAGTGGAATTAAAGAGAACAGTATTTAATCCGATTTTCGTTTTTCTTACAGATATTCCACTAACACGCGCAGGATCATCATCATCATACTTTTAGATTTTTTTTCCGGTGATGTTTCAAGAATTTTGCTAGTGTTTTACAGAATTTTTTGAGCAATTATCTCTCCAGGATTTATTTAAGAAATTCTTTTAAAATTCACTCTGGAGATGTCTCCGGGAGCTTTTCCTGGGATTTTTTCAGTGTGTTTTTCTACCGTTTCTACAGAAATTTTTGCATTCTGAAATTTCTCAAGTATTTTTCCTTGGATTTACTTCCAGAGTTCCTACAGAAGTATTCCTTCAAATATTCTTCGAGGAATTCCTCCAGAGAAAACTTGAAAACTTGCTTTTAGAATTTTTATCCTGGAGTCCCTACCGAAAATGTTCAAGAATTTCTTCTATGAACCTCCTAAATTATTTATTTATTTATTCATACTCATGTAACGTAAGGATTATTCCTCCAAAATTATCAGCAATTTTTAAACGTATTCCTTTAGGCAACTCTTCATGCATTTTTTTTATTTTTAGAAACGCAATCAAGGATTTCTTCAAGAATTATGTCAATAATTTTTGCACAACATCTGCAAATAAAAACTTCAGAAAAAAATCACTGGGGAAATATTTAAATCCCGCAAGAATTTCTCAAGGAACCAGTAGGATTTTGAAATCAATTTTTAGAGGAGTTTCTGAAAACTCCAAGGTAAAGCTGTTGCCTTTCTGATATTCCTGAAGAGAATTCTAAAATTCTGAAGAAGTCTCTTGAAATATATTTGAATATTTACTTTTGAATTCCAGAAGGCATACAAGGAGGAATTTTGGGAAAAACATCCCTGAAGAGATTTCAGAAGTTACCTCCAATACAATCCCTCTAGAAGTTTCAGGAATTCTTCAATCTCTAGATGAATACATATCTGAAAAAAATCCGAGAATTCGTTTACAAATCCCAGTCTGAAGATTCTCCTGGTGAAATATCTGGAGACAATTTTAGGGAAACATTTGATGGAATTTCTAGAAAAGTTTATTGAGAAGTATTCAGAAAAATGGAGATATGTTTTAATAAATCTCTAGGAAGATTTTCTGAAAGTAATCGAGAAGCAATCTTTGGGCGTCTTTTGAAGGAGAAATACTTGGAGAAACGCTTGGATAAGCGTTTGTTAAGATCTCTAGGGAAAAAAAAACTCTTGGCATGTGTCTAAACGAATTACTGTAGAAATTTCTAATAATTATCTCAGTATAAAATCCTCGAAAAATCCGTGGCGAAGTTCCGAGAAATTTTTGAAGAAATGCATGACGAAATATCTGGAATGAAATTCGGAAGAATTCTCTGTTTGAACTTCCGCAGGAATCTGAGGAGTCATTCCAAGAAACAGATGTAGCTGTATAACAGTTTCTTAAGCTAACATTTACTTGTTCAACTCTTGTTCAGCAAAAATGTTTGTTGGTATTCTCGCCTGAATAACTTTAATTAAAATTTCAAGAATCTCTTGAGGAATTCCTGCATGATCCTGCATTCACTCAGGAAGAATCACTGAAGATATTCCTGGACATACAGTAATTTTCCGAATATATCACGCCTGGAGGCGCGGCAGTCCTTCATTTTTCATTAATTTATTGTTACATTTAAGAGCAAGTGTTGCCCATCTTCTTCATGATGAATATAGAAGGTACGCTTTGCAACGTTAAAAATATTGAAAATGAATATTGATTTTGTAGAATATTTAAACTCATGCTTGAAAAGGGGCGTTTCATAAATCCTCGTATAAAATAATACTTAACCCTGTAAGAAACGAAAGAGCAGGTCGGAGTGGAACACTCAACTGCGAATAACGGAGATCCCTTCAAACGATAAAGCACTCATATCTCTGGAGGCGTTTGGACGAACTGATGATGACGATGATGATGAGAATGATGGTAACAGCAGTGAACTCGATAGTCGGGCAGTTAGACATAGCATCCCGAACGGATGAGATGATCTTACAATTAATTTGTTGAATTATTTGAGTTGCGATAAAGATATCAGTATATAAATAGTAACACTACTGTTTTGCGTGTTACAACCCTAGTAGGATGTTGGGGTCTACATGACCCAGACAGGCGAGAACTATGCCATCGTGGTGTGAAAATCCCTCCATCTTAGGAGGGTTAAAAATGATGCTCACTAGAAGGCTACCCAAGCAACCAAAAGTTCGGATAAAATAGCATGTTTGGGCTTAATCAGCTATTCGAAGCAAGATGAATAGCATTCTATTCAGCTCACTTTTTAAGTAATTAACCGAACTTGAGTTCACAAAAAGTACACTTGTGTCGCTGAAAAAATGCGCTTTGTTCTCAAAAGTAATTTATTACTAAGAGACATTAGTACATATGTAATCCAAATTGACTAATGCCTTGAAATAATTTTTGATGTTTTTTACTTACTGAGGATTCAACTCGGTTTCTCCTCGTTGAAAGCCGGCGCCTTACCACTACTCCATCTATGTGTTGTTAGGCTCTGTGGGATTTTACTCAATGTTCTGCTATCATTTAGTCAAAGATTTTTAAGTAATCTCATAGATTTGAATTAGTACGGCTCAAACAGGATCGCGTGTGAACTTTCTCTGAACTTAAAATACGCTACTTGACCAAACTTTTTTAAGCCGAAGGTTCGAAAGAAGTTTACGTGGAACTTCTTGTGAACTTACACAGTTTGACATTTCCAGTTTGTTTTGGTTCGTAATTCAAACAAGTGCAAAGCAATCAATTAGTGCCAGTGACAATAATTCAGAAAAGTTTATAAGTTTTCAGTTTCTACGATCACGTCGATTACCGGCGCGCTGGTGCGACAAGTGAGACGGGGTTGAAAACTTCTAGCAAAGCTGGAAGACTTTTATCCGCATCCGGAAAAAAAACCCCATCAGAATCCTGGGTAGAACAGTTGTCCGTTGCGGGGGCAGCCTTTGAGGCACACAATACGGATGATTTGCGATGTTACAAGTAAGTACGTTGAATTATTATACTCAGATCGAAAAAAAGAGTGTAAAATTCTGTGACATATAATACACATGATTGGAGCGTGGGATATCGTGGAAGTTTACATTACATATCATGTAAAAGTCATAAAATATCATGTAAACTTCCAGTATAGTCCATGTAATCTAGCATGACTCTGAGTATTTACATGACATATAACACAAATTTACATGATATATCATGTAAACCAACATAACACTAAGTTTACATGACAAAAATAATTAAGGTGTCATGACGTGTAAATCTCTTTATTTTGATCTGTGTAGTGAAACAAAGTGTATGTACTTGTGAAATTAACACAATCTGTGGCTGCTGCGCTCGACTTCAGAGTGATTTAATTGAATGAGAAGTTCTCACCAGCTCCGTCGTCGCCAGAGTTCAAGTGAAGTTCACTTTTGGTACGGTTAATATTTTTCCGAACTTTGAGTAGTAAGTTCAAAACAAGTTCGGAACAAGTTTGGAACGGAACATTTTAAGTTGTTGGGATATGTCCAAATGAACTATATTTGAGCTTTAAAGGCACGCAAAAGTTCAACATGAGTTCGATTAATATTTGATTTAACTCTGCTCTGAAGCTCAACGTAAGTTCTTTCTGAACCTCGTTTCTATTTTAATGTCGAAAGAGAAGTCAAAAGCTTGTACATGTACTTCCAAGTTTATAAACAATACAGAAGTAAATTTTTAAAGAATTAAGTTCAACGAAACCGGAATTAAACCAAACTTAAACTTCTGACTCTGAGTTAGTTCTTCAAGTGGAATCGGAACTTTCGGTTGCTTGGGTATAGAGCAACGTTATTCGAGGTTCTCAGCTAAAAAACGCCTAACTACAACTTGTAAACCTCTTACTATATTTGTATGACGTACCGATATCCTCACAGTTATTACAAAGTTAAAACAAAGGGAAGAATTGTGTTACTTTTGGTGGAACAGTGTTTGAAAAAGTGATTCAAAAGGCCATGGGCAACCGCATTACTATGGGCATATTTGTTCATGGATCATCTCGAAGCAAAAAATTTCGGTTGGTGTTAGTTCTCTTTATATCGCAATTCTTTTTATGATTATACACTTTTGGTTATTAGTGATCTGTGGTTGGAAAGGATTTACGTCAAGATGCATATCTCGATTGAAAAGATAGCCCAACTGTAAAATTCCGAAATTGCTATTCTAGTTCAAATTATGGCTTAACAATTCACTTGTTGGATTCTGGTTCAACTAGAGGAACCCGTCTGAACATAATAATCAACAAGCCCTCGATTGTAGATTCTCCTTGTTCGGCACATCATCCCACGGCTACCAAACTAACCGAGAGTGGGTGTGCACCTTTTAAAACACTTGTTCCTCTTAGTGCAAAGTGATCACGAAAAAAAAGTTCTATCGCTAACTGTACTTTCCCACCCGCACCACCATCCACGTGATCCAAGCCGAATCCATTAGCACAAGTGACTTTTTGTTTTGCTCCGGTTCTCCGTAGCACCAGCACCACCGTTTATAGCATGCGCGGCGGCAGTCGGTCGGCAAAGTAACGAGAAGAATCAAAAGCTTCATTACCAATTTTTGCTCTGGCTGCCCTGTCGTTTCCACCTAACCGACCGAGCAGGTTATCCCATTTACGAACTTTGAATACTATCTAATTTCATATTTTTTTCCCCTACGAAATGACTAAACGGAATTATTATGGTTCTATTATTGCGCCCACACGGTGAAGCGGGGAAGCAGCAGCGAGGCAGTCGAATCAAAATAGAACCACAAATCAGACCGCGATGCAAAGTGTTTTCAATAGAAAGTTCATTACCTCCATTTCTTCCAACTACTGTTCGGGATGAATGCCGTGGGGCTGACAGAAGCTTCTGCGAATAGAGGGGGACGGCCAACACGATCTCCAGAGTCCAGACAGCATCCAGCAGCCTGCAGGCCCGGTTGAAACGGGGGAGATTACAACGAATCATTGATTTTAATAATGTTTCATTTACCTGGATAATGATATGTTTGGACCCGAATCGCGTTCGCGGTCCAGGTCGTAGAGTTTGGATTGTGCTACCAGTTATTGATGGATTCCTCTGGACTGGACACCACGCCGCGGATTCCGCACGAGCATCCAGAACCAACTATGTAGGTATAGCCGTAGTAAGTAGTAAATGATGGACCTCGCACAGCCCGGTATGCTTCGAAAGGAGATGAGAAACGGAGAAATGATCGGCATTACAACCAAAAACATATATTTTACTACCAGAGGACCGTTCTGTAGGATGCTCGCCCGGTCGATCGACAGGTAGGTGGAGGTCGGCTCATCTAAGAAGCGCAAAACTCCAACCAACCTCTCTTTCTATGATCAGGGAACCGTTACTTGACTTTTGTGGCTGATTGAGTAGTTTCGGGGAGATGGTTCTCCTCACATATGAACGACTCACTTCCTCCGGCGCGTTGCTTTGCGAGGTCGAGTGCGATGGTGCCTTGTGCCGATCCTAACAGGTGCTTGGTGATCCAGTTATTCTACTTTGGATGCTTTTTTGTTTTTGCAGGAAGCACGTGCGCAGGAAGGGTATAGTTGCTTCGAGATTAATTACAGGGCTGCGAAAGGATGAACGATGAATGGAAATGCTTTTTAGTTGGGAATGTGGATAATGTCTAATGGAGTTGGTGTCATTCAGTCTTAGATATAATGATATGGTTGTGTATACACACACTCTATAGAGCTTAAAGTGTTCAGATATTAGAGAGAGCACCGGTGCACCATTCTTTTCGTTTGTGGTCGCACTTAGAAAATTATTTAAAATGAATTATCTGCCTATGTACGTAAATGTGGGGCATTTGGCAACTAGAATGCAAGTTGTTTGCTACCAAAACTACAACGACTAGCTCATTACAGGATACCTGATTGTCCTTGGTGGACCAGAAGAAGGAATTCAAATCGGCCGCCGGTTGGAAAGCTTTACGCGTTGGGCTGGTTGCGTTGAAGGAATGCCAAAAAAAAACAACAAGCCGATAATTCGGTTGAGGGAAACCTAAGAGAGTTTAGTGTCCAGGACATGGTCCAGTGGAGAAGCATGTTTCATTCTGTGTGCACTCAACGGAGCGAACTGTATCCTATCAAGTATACTAGTTAAACCTTAGTAGACCTTTTATTACTCGAGCTTTATCCATACTCTGAACCCGCAAAAACCTACTCAATTAAAAGTTGCAAACAAACGGCATTACAAACAATCCCGCTAATTTGATTACACGACCGCCACACACGAATGCCGCGAGCTGAGCCCGATCATGATCATGACACGCTTGCTCGGCAAGCAAGCCGCATTGAATGCGCGAAGAGATCTTGAGAGCTCGCCGCGCCACTCTTGATTGACAGTTGAACCATTCGCGCGATCTTCACTCCCTGCTCCGCCTCTTCTAGGAATGCATATCGTACCTACCTACCTCCCGGATCAGCAACCGTAGCGGCCGGTTGGTGCTCCTGCCCAATTGGAAGTTGATCTACATTAAATCTGACCGAGATCGGCGGCGCGGGCGGCGTAGGACGAAGATTTGGGTATCACTTGCGCTCGCTCGCGCGAATGATCATTTCGCCCTAGGATTTGCACAGTGAATGTGGTATTTGCATTGTGCCTGACTGGTGGTACATCTGGTTACTCGCAAACCACCTCGTTGGTCGTCGTTTTGGATTGACATTTGAACTTTTTTTGCTGGTTCAGTTGTTTGGCGCACGTTGCTGCTGCTGACTGATGATTGTTCGGCCACAATTTGCTGCCGGGGATTTCCTTCTCTTGGCGCGGATCACGTATCTTTTATGGTTATAATGGTAGGTTTTCGAAATCTCATTTTGGGCTATTGGGACGGCGTTGGAGATCAACTGACGACGACGACGACGACGGCGGCGTGCAAGATGGTGATCATCTCGGTGGCGCTGCTTACTGGCTGATCTACTGATCGAAAGAAGAAGTAGGTCAGAACGATCAAGCTTAAGGACTTGACAGACTTGTTACTCGGTGTGGTGGAGGTGGCGTTGACTGGTCAAATTACGAGTAACCTGTTGAATGAATGAGCAGCATTGGAACTTGTTCTAAAAAGTTGCAATAATGAAGCTTGTTTACACGATTGTGATATTTGATCTCCCAAAGACGTGGCCGTGACACGATTGTTGATCTTTTGGCAGGGTGGCCTTGTAGAACAACGCAATAAAATAAGTCCTTAAGTTGCACCTTGTCAGTGAGCCAAAAATGGAAAAGTGCTGTCGTATAATTTCACCTTCCGCGGCTGCGGTCGTCGCGTTGGTCAGTTCCAACCAGACATATAGTGGGATCAGACATCATTGAAGAAGAGCCTCCTTGACAGAAACTGATGAGCCTCAAGCTCAGTGCAGAACATGGAACTTGTTGTTGCTGCCACTGCTGCTGTTGAGGTGGACATGAACGAAGTTGGAAGAACGGGGTAAAATGTTTCGTTGAGACAAATATATTTTCTTTTATGCCTAACGTTGTCATTCTCAAATGAACAGCTTTGCACTTAAGATCGTACTAATTTGTGGGTCGTCACTAGACTCAGAGATTAACCATTTCTCAACAAAAATAAGCTTATTATAACCAGGGATGCCATATATACAGAATTTTCTGTATTATGCAGATTTTTGAGCTATACGGGATTTCGTTTAAAATGAAATACAGATTTTTGAGCTAAAGCTGCCATTTTATTTTTATATGGGATACAGATTTTTCTCACAAATTTTGTATGGAATACATATTTTTGAAAAGAGTGATAAGGATTTCTGGCATCCATGATTATAACTCAAATATTTTGAGACAAGGTCTCATAAAAACAAACGAGTTTTCAGCAACTTTTCGTAAATGAAATTTCCTCGACTTCTTTGGGCATAAGATAGAGCATGTTCAGGCCTATCACATGATATACTCATGTAAAATGATCATTTGAGGAGGGAAAATGTGGAAGTGCTCATTGAACACTGAGCTGAGAAGCAGCTTTAGTCCCAGGGGAACGTTACGCCAAGAAGAAGAAGATAAGAACCCAAGCAACACACATGTTATAATAGAGTTGCGACAGCGCAAGTTTTGGTTGTATAGAAGTTTATTTTACGTAATTCTAACATTGTGTTGAAATAACGTAAAATAAACTTCTATACAACCAAAACTTGCGCTGTCGTAACTTTTATATAACATGTGTGTTGCTTGGGAAGAGACAAACAACTATCATACTTTTTGATGTCGACAGAATGGTACTCCTTGTAGGTATACAGTGTGGGTACATCCGATAATTGTACAAGCACTAGGTATACACTACAATCATAATTCCAACTTTTTTTGGCATTGCACTCGAATAACTTCCAAAAAGGCCTAGAAGGAATACATTGAAGAAATCAAAAGAAATTATTAGAAGAAATCTTCTTAGATATTTCAGAAGGAGTCACAAGAACAACTCTTAAAAATTTCTTCAAACAATTTTCCCAAAAAAAATGTCTATCGAATTTTCCGAAGAAAATGCATGCTAGAATTACAAAGTTGCTGAAATTTCTGAAACAAATCCTTGAAATACTGAAGTCATTCCTGGAAAAATTACCTGGAGGAATAATCAAATGGATTTCTGACAGAATTTCTGCTGAAAGGTTAAGTCAAATTTCTGTTTCGAAACTAATAAATAATCTAAAAAAAACCTTGGAAATTGTTTTTGAAGAAATTCCTGAAGAAATATCAAAGAAATTTTTTGGAGAAATCCATGCTGGAATTCCTAAAACAATCTCTTAGGATAGTTCTAGAATAATTCCAAGCGAAACCTCTTAAAGAAAACTGGAAAACTGAAGGACTTCCAGGGAGGAAAGAAGGAATATAATGGATAAACCTACTTATATATTCATTTAAAAATATATTCTGAAATGTATCAAGAAATTGCTGGAGAAATTCATAGAAAATATATCTGAATTCATTTGCTGAACAAAATTATGAAGAAATTCTTAAAGATTTCCTTGAAAGAGATCGTGAAAGAATTTTCGATAAAATACAAAGAAGAACACCATAGAAATTTCTGAGAAAATGTCTGTATGAATTTCTGCAAGAATCGCTTCCAAGCAACTGTAACTATAAGAAGATCTGTGAAGTAGGTTTGAGCAGGATATAAACTGCATAAGAGGGTCAAAAATATGTGTTGCTTTGGCCTGCATGACTCCCTGTTATTACCACTGAAACCTGCAAGAAATACTTGGAAAATTCCTGCAGAAAGTCTGGAGACATTACTTCGAGAATATTCTATGGCAAACCGCTGGAACAATTTCTGAAAACAGGAAACCCTGGCAAATATTGCTCTTGGATTCATCTGGAAAACTTTTAAAATGGAGGAGTTTCTAAAGGCGCCGCTGGGGGATTGTCGTAATAAAAAGTGAGGCAAAATATCAGAGAATTTTTTGGAAGAATCTCTATCGGATTTCCATGGAACTCCATGGAAGCTTCTTAAGGAATAATGATTTTTGATTAATAATTTCTGAAAGAATACCGGAGCGATAACTGAAAAAGTTTTTGAGGAACATCATGAGAAGTTTTCTTAATCAATGTTTTGGGGAATTTGTAGATGGGTTTTGTAAGAAAACTAAAGAAAACTTTAAAGAAACTCAGGGAGAAATCTCTGAAACTACCCACCCAAGAGTACATGGAGTAATTTTTGATGGAAGTCGTAGAAAATTTTCCAAAAGGAATCCTTGGAGGAGTTTATGAAGATATCCATAGACGACGTTTAGGAGAAATTTCCGTAAAAAAAAATAAGAAAGTGCTGGAGCAATCGCTGGCAAAATTTCGTGTAATATTTTCTAAAAGAATCCTTGAATAAACTTTGGAGGAATCTGTAGGGGAGTTTCTGAAGAGAACTGGAAAAAATAGAAAACAACCCATAGAAGAGCTTCAGAAGCAGTCCATGCAATTTATTTTCAAAGCATCTCTGGAGACATTTTAAATTAAGCAATCCAAGCAGGATATCCTGAACTAATTAATTGTTTAGTTCTGTAGGTTATTCTAAAGAAAACCTTGAAGAAAATTTCCAAATTATTCTCAGGATAATTTTCTAACGTGCGCTTCATGGGGTATCTGTGGGCATTTTTAAGAGCAATCCTTTGAGAAACTTCTTAATTAACCCCTGGAATCTTTGATGACAATTTAAGGAAATTTTTGTAAAACCTCACCGAAGAAATTTATGAACAGTTTTTAGAAGAAACTTCTGGAGAAAGACCTTAAATTTCTGGACGAATCCTTGGAGGCATTTCCAAAAAAATCAAAAAACGCATTTCTAAATGAATTCTAGATTATTTTCTAAAAATAAAAACTGGAGGGATCTCAGTGGAAATTTCTGAACTCAATATGAAGAGTAATGTCTGGAGAAATCCTTGCAAGAGTTTCTGATTTAAAAAAAATGTAAAGAAAATTTCCGATTGAATCCTTAGAAGATTTTTCTAAATAAACCAGTAAAGAGATTATGATGAACCTGATCATGGTAAACTCTTCCTTTTAATTTCACTTAGAATTCCTTTGATATATATGTTTTTAGACCTCAACTGTAAGGTCGAGTTCAGTAAAATCCATGAAGATTTTTTTAAAGAAATTTCTGTAGAAAACGTTGGAAAAAATTATAAATAAATTCTAAGAAATTACCGAAGTAATTGCTGGAAGAATCGCTGGGGCAGTTTTGGAAGAAAGCTCTGGGAGTACCGTATGGATTCAAGAGCCCCTGCAGAAATTTTTGATAGAAGTCGTGGAAAATTTTTCCTGAAGGAATTTATGAAGGTATCCAAAACGACATTTTGAAAGATTCTTTGGAGAGACTTTTGAAGAAATTTTCAAACAAATTTTTGGAGGAATCACTGGAGAAATTTCTAAATATATCAGTGTGGGATTTTCTAAAAGAATGTTTGGATAAACTTGTGGAGGAATCTCTAGGGAAAAATTTGAAGTTAACTGAAAACAAAAAATCATAGAGGACCTTCAGCAGTCCATGCATGATTTTCTAAAGCATCTTTGGAGACATTTTCAAGTAAGTCGTAAACGACTTTCTGAAAGGGATCGCTGGGGAAATTTATGAAGAAATCTACGGAAGATTTCTTACATGATTCTTTGAAGAACATGAACTTATCTGGAATTATTCGATAGAATCCCTGGAAGAGAATCGAAAATAAATCTTGCAAGAATTTCTGCAAGCATTACTGGAGGGATTACTGGAAGAATCAGTGGAAGATTTTCTGGAATAATCCCAAGAAAAATTGCCAAAAAAAATCATGAAGTTGTTTTGCAAGGAAATTCACAGAGATTTTCTAAAGGCATTTTTGGAAAAATAGAAGAAAACTGTGATAATATCTCCGAGGAAATTGATTGAGGGTTTTTCACCATGTTAATTTAACTTTAAAAATCGCTCAACATTTCTCCAGTGCAGAATTTAAAAAATAATATAAGAGGGATTTCACGAGGAATTTCTTTTGGAATTTCGGAAGCAAACCGTTGAGGAATTTCTGAAGAAATTTCTGGAATAATTACAAAAAAATAGGGTTGTTTCTGAAGGAATAATAAACTTTTATTTTTTTTTTATCTTTGAAGATCACCCGGATTCTGAAAGAATTTATGGAGAAAAGTGAGAGGAAGTCCTTGGAAGATTATCTAAAGGAATTCTTGGAGAATCCAGAAGAGGAATCTCTAGAGGACTTTCCGAAGAAAACTGAAACAATAATCTGAACGAATTCATGTCGTAATTGCTGGAGCAATTCATGTTAGATTTTCTTAAAGAATCTCCACAGACATTTTCAGGGAAGACGTTGAAAATTTTCTGAAAGGAAATCTTGGAGGAATTCTTGAAGAAATCCACGAAAGGCTTTCTACAGGAATCTTTGGAATACATTTTGTAGAGGTTCTTAAAGTAATATTTGAAGGAATTACTGAAAGAAGTTTTGAAGGAATCGCTGGAGAAATTTCTGACCTGACAGAAGGTACACAAATGTAAATGTGGAAGATTTTCTAAAATAATCCCCGAGAAATTTGCTGAGGATGTCCTTGAAGCAATTTGCTAAGAAATTCGAGGAAGATTTTCTAGAGGAATCTCGAGAGGAATTCGTTAAGGAAACTCTGGAAAAATATCCAGAGAAATTTTTTGAGGATTCTCGGAAGTAATCCATGCACGTTTATCTTAAAAAAATGCTTAGACAAATTTCTGAAGTAAACGCTGGAGAAACATATCAGGGACATTTCTAGAGCAATCTCTATTGAAACTTCTGAAGCAAACCTTGGAGGATTTTTTTTTTGTTTTTATTTTTGTGTATTTTAAAAACCTTGGAGGAATTTCTAATGGAATTCCTGGAAGAATTGATGAATAATTGAGACTAGAGTAGTTTCTGGAGGAACTATGAATTATTTTTTTTCTGAAGGAATTCATGCATGAATCTCTGAAGGAATCCGTTGAAATTTTGAAAAATTTGATTCAAAAATATCCAAAAAGGAATTTTTGAGTAAGTCCACGGCAGATTTCCTAAAACAATCCTTGGATTAACAAGTTGAGGAACCTCTTAAGGAATTTCAGGAACTAGAACTGAAAACTTTCTGAACAAATTCACGGAGGAACTTCTGAAGCTATGCAAACATATTTTATAAAAAATCCCTGGAGAAGCTTCTGAAGTAACCGGTGGAATTATTATCGTAAAAATATCTGGAATGAAATATCAGAGAAATTTCTGGAGGAATTTGTGAAGCAATCCTTGGAGGGATTTTCCATCAATTTTTGGAAGGAAGGAAGATGAAGGATACTGGAGTAAATTTTGGAGACATGTTGATTTTTTTTTTAAACGAATCTAGGAATGATTATTTTCAAGGAATCCATGAGAAATTCTACTGAAGAATCACGGATCGATATCTAAAAGTCCATGGAAAATTTTCCAAAAGATCTCTTGGAGAATCCTATAGAGAGAGTCTCTGGAGGAATTTCCGAAAAATTTTGGAGAAAATTTAAAAAAAAATGTACAGTCAGTTCTAAAGAATCTGGATAAATTTCTGGAGGAAACCATAGAAGGCTTTTTGAATCATTCTTGTGAAAAACTATTTAACGGAATATTTGAAGGAATCTCTGGAATAAAATCTTAAAGAATCTCAATTCTGAAGAGCCACTCTGGAAGAAGTTTTAGAAATAATTAGTAAAAGATTTTCCGAAAGAATCCCTCGAGGAATTACTCCCAAGTTACATGTTTTGGTCAGAAAGACTAGAAGAGGTTTTTAGAATCATCATAAAACCAAAATAAAAGTTATATGGTTCTTTGCCGGTTCTCTAAATCTCTACAAGATCAATTGGTCATCACAATGATAAATAGGTAAAAAAATCGTTAAATCCATTGGTGAGGAATTTACACAAGATTTTCTAGAGGAAAGCTTGGAGAGACTTATGTAGGAATTTGGATAAGTATCTACAGGCTGCTAGAAAAATTTCCACTGGAATTCATTGATAAATTTTAAAGCAATCAATGTAAATTTAACTTAAACATTCCGGGAGGAATTGTTGAAAGAATCCGTGGGATTTTTGAGAGAAATTCATGGAGGAATTCTTCATGAAATCCATGACATTTCTGGACGAATCACTTGGAGAATTTCAGAAGGATAACCTCAAGGAATTTCTAAATTTACTTTTAGAGGAAGTTCTGAAACAATCCTTGATTTCCCAAACAAATCAATTGTTTAATTCTTGAAGGATCCCTGAAGGTTATTACATTGAAGAACATGAAAAAAAGTACCAATTAATCCCAGGATAGTTTTTTAACGTGTGATTTTGAGGATTCCTATGAGCATTTTTGAAGGATCTGATTTCATAGATATCTTAGGAATTCCTATTGGGAATTTCAGTGGGTTTTCTGAAAAACTCACGAAATAAATTTTGGAAAGACTTCCAAAGAAACCCCTCTGAAAATTTCTGGAGGAGTCCTTGGAGATTTTTACAAAAGAATCTCTGAAGGTATTTCTAAAGAGAAATTAACAAAAAATCACCGAATTTAATTCGTATTATTTTAAATATTTGTAAAAAATTTTTAATTGAAACCATTAAGCACTTTTTGGAGGAAATATTTGTATTTTTATGAAGGAATTTCTTAAGCAATCCTTGGAAGAAGTCCCATACACTAGAATTTCCCAAATGTTCAACACAACTACAATGCAATATGGGTTGCGTTTACCTTCTAAGCGCATTTTATCACTTTTCCCCTTATAACTTCAGCTTCCTTCTTTCGACGAGGGCTCTTCACGGTGTTACCTCGCCGGTAGTGTGTTGTTGCTCGATGCAAAATTTATACCCATAGAATATAATTATCACATTCCCATAAATATAAGATAAAACTTAATAAAATATAATAAAACAACATATAATCATTTATTTACAACATTGAGATATTCACGTTCAAGTGCACTCGATACTCGGTGACGACGACGACGACGATTTAACTGATGGGGTGAAGCACCACAGGCGTAGTCAGCTGTATCTTCAGTGAACCTCAGCGATCAAAAATACAGGAACATCTCGAGCAGTCATAATTTAAATCTTTATTTTTCATATGCGGAGCCAAGTCCACTGTACAATGTACTGCACCAAACCTTCCCACACTACACTTCGACAAACCAAACTCTGAAACTCTCAGAAGTAGGTACAATCCATGTGCGCTGAAGTGTGAAACTGAAGATTCATCATGACATTTCGATGGCATTTTGTATAAATTACAGATTTTCGTCGTCGATTCGGATCTTGATCGCTTTATTACACCCCCGTTGCGTTGCCAAAAGCTCTGGTGCGGCGCGGTGGCACAGGAAGAGTCCCCTTCTTAAGCCAAAAGGTCGAGAATGTGTGAAAAATGTATTTACGATCTCCGGATGGACCGGTACGCGACCGCGGGTCGTCCTTGCGTTTCAGCTGAGCTCTCAAGTTCCTGGGATCACCATGTAGGTATACGCGCACGGAGGGCACTGCCTGCGATCTGATAGCGATCTTTCACGCGCTGCTCTGTAGCTACAAAACGAGTGTCATTTTTCTCTCGACACACGCAGGATTTGTCACTGCACTGACGACGACGACGACGACAACGAAGATGCGATGGAGAAGGTTGTCAACGAGGTTGTCTGCTGTGTCGTCGTACTTACGTATGGACGCTCTCGAAAGGTGCCCCAATGATGGTCATCTCGAAATTTTACGACGATGATGGTTCGATGAATCGCTCGAGCGTGCTTGCGTTTGCTTGATCGGTGTTAGAGCTTGGGATGTTGAGGGTTGAGGCAGGGGGTTATCGATGGAATGCACGCACACGGCACTGGAACCGGTCGCGCCTTAGCAGCCGGGAAGCCAATAAATTAAGATATATCAATAATAATTAATAACCATTGAGTAGTAATTAACTCAACGCGGTTGACAACTGATAAATTTAACGATGTGGGAAATGAAGGGTTAAGTATGATGATTTGATGCAGTCATAGGAAAATTCCTCGATTTGGATTAAAAGCTGTCTGTATAGAAACATTTGATTAATCATATCTACTCTTTATCAAGAATTCCTTAGAAATATAATCTAAGTAATTCACCCGGTGGTAAAAGTTCGTTTCTTTTGAGTTCAATATTTTTTTTATTTTGTGCAACTTCGCCATATCAAATATACCCCATTGCATTTTCTCAAAAGTTAAGGCGCCATCTGGAACACATTTTTGGACTTCGTGGCAGGTTTTTGCCTTATTCGAATCCCTATGAGATCACTAACCACTGCTCAGCAGCTCATACTCCTACCTCCGCGTCGATGCAACGCAGCTGACGCGATAGAACAATTGGTTCGACGAAAAGCGCCGAACGATTTTTGAGGAGAATGCAGCCTGGTCGATAATGCTGCAGCAAGGGACCCGGCAAGTGGTATACATCAAGGACCTGGGAAGCTGACCAGATCGAGCAACTAAGCAACGAATAACGGTGTGCAAAACCGTGTAACTACCGGGACCCGTGGCGTAGTGGCTACACGTTTGCTTCATAAGCAGATGGTCATGTATTCGATCCCAGCCCCGGCACTTTCGTCAGTTGATCTTTCCCCCTGAGAGCATCTGACACTGACCCTCTTCTGAGCCCATGGCTCAAATGAATCCGGATACTAGGACATCGGCGAACGGCAACCCATAATGGACCCCCAATCGGACTGGAAACAGGAACAACCAACAGCCACATATCAACATCCTCGTGCTCATCATTCTTCCATGATAGGGTAGAAAGTGAAAGCAGCGCAACGGCAACTAGTTCGATGTAGTACAATTAGAATAGAATATATTTAGGCGCTGTACAAAGTGTATGTACAGCTTCGAATTGGAATCGCTCACTCAGTGCCCTAGTGGACAATAGAGCTGTAAATTAGGTTAAGTGATTGTAGAATAAGAAAAAAACCGTGCAAAGATTTCGGATGAACTATCTAGTTCATTCGAAACTCGCCGGGGAATGCGACAAAGTGATGAACTCTCATGTCTACTTTTTGAAATTGTTCTGGGAAGTTCAGAAACAATAATGTGCATAAATAAAATATAATGACGATAACTATGCCACGGTGGCAAGGAGCCGTTTACAAATGAGAGCGAAATGAGATTGCAGGTGCGTTTCAGGGAATATCAGAAGATCTCAGGGAGTTTAAAGGAATCCCAGAGAATTTGAGGTTGTAGAAGGAAGTCTCAGAGGAGTTACAAGTGGTATCAGGGGCACTTTAAGGGATGTTAGAGGGTTCCAAAAGAGTTACAGAAGATCTTAGGGCCATTCCCGAGAGACTAAGAGGCGTTTCAGGGCATCCCAGGTTGTTCTGGGAGAGAAAGGTACCTGGAGGTCTCAGGTGCAATTAAGGTAGTTTCAGCGTGTTTCTTAGAGGCTCCAGAAGATCTCAGAAGCGCTTGTGTGGGTCTCAAGGACTTTTGGAAGGGTTCCAGGAGTCTTAGATGCTTTTGGAGGGTTCTAGAGGATCTAAGGGATTCAGGGTAGGCCCCAGAGAGTCTCAGGGTCGTTTCAGTGGATTCATGGCCATTCCAGGGGAGTTCCATAGCATCTCAGGGTAGTTTTAGGAGGCCTTAGAGGGGTTCAAGTGTGCTCCGTTGGGTCTCAGGAGCGTCTTGAGGATGGTTTCAGGGGGTTAAACGGGGTTTCAGGAACGGTTTTGGAGCGCCCTGAATCCCTCTGAAACGCGCTTAAAACCTCCTAAAACCCCTCTGAAACAAATTTCAAACTTCCTTACCGGCCACTGAAATGCCCTCTAAAGCACACCTTTAAGCTCATTGAAACCTACAGAATTTTCTGAAAGATTTCCGTGTTTAATACGTTGAAGTATTGCTGAAGGCATATTTGTGTACTTCTGGAGACATTTCTGAAAGAATCCGATAACTGTGTGATATTTCCCTAATATGTGTGATATTTCTGCAGAAATTTCTGAAAAAACCGTTGAAAAATTCGTACGGAATTTTCCAATGGAAATCCTGCAGAAATATTTGGAAAAATATCTGTAGGAATTAAAAAAAAAGTTTAGGAATATTTATGAAGAAACCGTAGGATAAATTTTTGAAAGTATCATTGAAAAAAAAACTCTGAAAGAATCCGTGGCGAAAAATCTAAAGGAACCTTAAAAAAATCCTGAAGTAACCACGAATTTCATGGAAAATCATCTTAATGAATCTCTGGAGGATTTTCAGAAGCACTGTAAAAATTTCGGAAATATATTTTTGGAAAATTTTATGACTGTATAAGTAATTTCTGAAGGAATTCATGGAAAATTTCCTCCAAAAAGTTTCCGAAGGAAATTTAAAAGAAGCCTATGGGGAAATTGTGAACGAAATCAAAGGAAAGTTATCTAAAAGAAATCCTCAAAGAAATGTCTAGCGGAATCTAAATAGAAATGTTTGAAGGGATCCCTGGATCAATTTCTTGAGGAATCTTTATAAGACTTTGTAAATGAAATTTTGCAGGAGTTTTTTTTAATGAATCTCTGGAATACCAAGAAAAGCTTCTGAAAGAACTTTTGGAAGTATATAGTTACATCGCCATAAGCCGGATGTCGGTTGCAGAGTCAGCGAGAATCGATCGCGCCACTTGGAATTCGCACGGTCAGCAGTTTACAGTTATATATACACCAGCCGACCTCGGGCGCGCTCTCTTGTTATTCTTGGACTCGTCGCGGAAGGTAGAAGTGCTTCTTTAGTGAGAAACGATTTGATAATTAAGTGACAGTGTTTGCATAGAATGATTTGATAAACAAATGATAGTGTTCTCTTTGCATAGAATGTTTTCATAATTAAGTGTCAGTGACTCTATTGTACGTAATGATTGTTTAATAAGTTATAAAGACCTTAAATAAACCAAAAATCGGAGTAGTTCTTTTTTAAAACTCCGAACCCGGCCACGATCGTGTAATTGGCGCAGCCTTCGGCGTTTGGTGCTAAGTGAAGCTGAAAAACAGTGCTTGTGAGAAAAAGAAAATCCCACAAAGTGTGACCCGGCTCTGCTGTTACTACAAGATAGGACATCACCCATCTCTGGCCGATAATCAAAGGACAGACGAATTGCGATCACCGCCGCTCTCCACTTCCACCAGACGTACGGACCTACAATCACCAGGGCAACCTAAGTCGCTTGCTAAGTGCGCCCAGGAAAACAAACCGTAAGTAATTTTTGCTTAATTTGCTTTTGTCGCGTTTCATAACGGTAGCGCACTATTAGATAGACGCACCGGTTGCTACTGTGATAAGTGAAGTGTGAGTTTTACTTGCGTCCTCGCAGGGCACTACCAGATAGACTCTACGGGTTGAAAATCGTATCAACAAATTTCGAACGTTGTATACGTCACCAAAGGACACTACAAGATAGATTCTTTGGGTAGTTAGAGTGCACTACAAGATAGACACTCTGAATTTTGTATTATCTTAAAAATCATTCATATCCGGAGAGCGTTTGTATCGGATTATCACAACTAAGTGAATGCCGAAAGTTCCCAAAACCACACATAATTCTGCTTTGAAAAAAGTGAGAAGAACATTTTTAAAAAACAGTGTTTCAGATTCGGAAGAAAGTTGCGAATCAGAAGCATCGGAAGAATATTCACACATTCCCCTGAGAATAGAACTTCCATCGTTTGATTGTATGGATATTAGGTCAGAAGAAGAAATGATGGCACAGCTGAACACTCAAATGAATGAATTAATGCAAGGATTGAGAGGCATCCTTGAACACCAAAAGATGCAAGATGATAAACTGAATGAACTCAGTAATAAAATTGACTTTAATCCAGATGGAGGAAACTCCAGTTCAGATCCACCACCATCAATAGCACCATCAGGTGGATTGTTTGAAAACCTATTTAGAATCCCAGACCCGATCAAGTCTTTACCTACATATGATGGCAATAGAAGGCAACTGGCAGCATGGCTAGCAACGGCAAAAGATACATTGGACACGCTAGAACCGCTCGTTACACCAACCCAATATAAAATGTATGTACGAGCAGTTTTAAACAAAATAGAGGGAAAAGCAAAAGACGTATTATGTCTTGCGGGTAACCCCCAAGACTTTGACGATGTGAGTGAACTCCTCACTAATGCAATAGGCGATCGACAGGAGCTATCAACGTACATGAGCCAAATCTGGCAGAATAAAATGAATGAGACCACATCTATCCACAAATATTACCAAAAGGCAAAAGAACTTGTACAGAACATCAAAATCCTATCGAAACAAAAAGAGAAGTACAAGCAGAATTGGGATGCTATTTGCACATTCATCGACGAATTTGCATTAGCAGCCTTCATAGCGGGACTACGTGATCCGTACTTTGGACATGTGCAGGCAGCACGCCCCAAAGACATAGAGGATGCCTACGCATTCCTCTGTAAATTCAGATCACAACAAATAACTGCAAGCAGGACGGAAAATATGGACAAGAAACAAAATGGACCCAATAAATCTAAATCATTCAACAACATGCCCAAGCCAAATGACGAAAAGCCTACCAACAAATTCCTCCAACACCAAAAAACTCATCCAACAGAAAATGCCGATAGTATGGAACTGGACCCTTCCCAAAGAAGCAAACTGACTCTTAACAGAAAAATAATAAACAATAATGAAATTGAGTCTGAGTCAGACGGATCACAATCCGATGAGGAGGATTCAGTGGCAATAAATTTTTGCTTAGTAAGAAATCAAGAAACAGAGACTTAAATTACTTACCGTATTTGACTTTTAACTACGGTGGAAATACAAAACTTAAACTTTTATTAGATACCGGGGCTAATAAAAATATTATTAGGCCAGGGATCCTATCAAAACGATCTATAGTGAACAACTCTTGCGTGAACAATATCTCGGGGAAACATCAAGTTAACTACAAAGGGAAATTAGAATTTACAGATGCCCAAATTTCCCCACAAACCTTCTATGAGCTTCAATTTCATACATTCTTTGACGGTATCTTAGGTTCAGAATTTCTCGCCAATAACAACGCTTCGATAAACTTCGAAAACTGCACCATAACCATCAATAGGTCTCCCATACCATTCAAAAAATATCACCTTTCCAAGAAAATATCTAGCCATACGCTGGAAATTAAAACAACAAAAAAAGGTGACTGGTTCGTTCCCACTTTCCAAAAACTAACTGACAAGATTGTTATCGAACCTGGAATTTATAGCTCCAACGGAAAATCTTCAATTATCCAAGTCTTAACCACAACAAAAAGTCCACCAAAACTAAATGAAACTGTCGATATAGAAGTCAATAACTTTGAACTATTGACCCCTATACCGATTAAAACTAACGAAAAATTGAAAGTGGATGACATAGCAAAACTCATTCGCACTAATCACTTATCCGAGTTCGAAAAACAACAACTGTATGAAGTTATTCTCAAAAATCAAGCTGTCTTGTTAAAAGCGAACGAAAAATTATCGGCTACCACCGCCATTAAACACAAAATTTTGACAAAAGATGAAGATCCAACGTACTCAAAAAGCTACCGTTACCCACACCATTTTAAAAAAGATATCGAAAATCAAATTAAGGACATGTTAAATAACGGCATTATAAAACATTCTGAGAGCCCCTACTCTTCTCCAATTTGGGTTGTCCCAAAAAAAATGGATGCATCAGGAACCCGGAAAGTCAGAGTAGTTATTGATTATCGGAAACTGAATGAAAAAACAGTTGACGACAAATTTCCGATCCCTCAGATCGAAGAGATACTCGACAGTTTAGGAAAATCAATATATTTCACCACATTAGATTTGAAATCTGGCTTCCACCAGATCGAGATGGACCCAGCCCATAGACAAAAAACAGCTTTTTCCACAGCCTTAGGTCACTTTGAATTCACAAGGATGCCCTTCGGCCTCAAAAACGCTCCTGCCACTTTTCAAAGAGCGATGAATAATATTTTAGGTGACTACATAGGCAAAATTTGCTATGTGTACCTGGATGACATAATTATCGTAGGATTCAACCTAGAAAATCATTTGGTAAATCTCATGAAAGTTTTGAAACGATTATCTGACTTCAATTTAAAGATCCAGCTCGATAAATGCGAGTTTTTGAAAAGAGAAACAGAGTTCCTGGGACATATAATCACACCAGAGGGCATCAAACCAAACCCAGAGATAAATCTGCAGGAGTTGATGGGATATTTCCAGCACTGATTCAAAACGGAGAAGCGGTGTTGGTTCCATCACTAATTGAGATGTTCAAGGCTAGTTTAAGATTAAATTACGTTCCATCAAAATGGAGACTTGTAAAAGTTATCTTTATCCCGAAAAAGGGGAAACGAGATAAAACGCATCCGAAAGCATATAGACCAATTAGTCTTTCTTCAGTTTTGTTGAAGACTATGGAAAAGGTTTTGAAGGATTTTATCAATTCTTCTTACATAAAAGAGCATCCCCTGTCTGACTTCCAGTTTGCTTATCAATCTGGTAAGTCAACGGTTACGGCACTTCACTCGCTAGTAACAAAGGTGGAAAAAACGTTTTCAGCAAAAGAAATAGCTCTATGTGCCTTTTTAGATATAGAAGGAGCATTTGATAATGCCTCCTATTCATCTATGAAGTGTGCCATGGAGAATAAAAACTTCGACCAATGTATCATACATTGGATTCATACTGTGCTTGCAAAAAGAGAAATCACCTCTGAGCTGGGAAGTTCTTCTATAACAGTAAGGGCAACAAAGGGTTGCCCTCAAGGAGGAGTCCTCTCACCACTAATGTGGTCCTTAGTTGTAGACGATCTTCTAAGAAGCTTGAAGGAAAGAGGTTTCGAAGTTGTGGGCTTTGCAGACGATATAGTCATAATAGTGAGAGGAAAGTATGACGAAACTGTTTCGGAGAGAATGCAAAGGGCCCTAAACTATACACACTCATGGTGTATTAAGGAGGGCCTTAGCATCAACCCGACAAAAGTCGTAATTGTCCCTTTCACTAGGAGAAGGAAGATCAACCTAAAAGCTTTTCGGCTTGGAGGGATACAAATTCATCCTAGTGATCGAGTCAAATACTTAGGTTTGATTCTGGATGCCAAACTGAACTGGAATGCTCAAATTGAGTCCGTGATCGGTAAGGCAACAAGTGCGTTCTGGTTATGCTCCAAAACTATTGGCAGGAAGTGGGGCTTGAAACCAAAAATGATAATGTGGATTTATACTGCCATAATCCGCCCAAAAGTGACGTATGCTTCGTTTGTCTGGTGGCCAAAAACAAAAGAGGCTACCACGCAATCAAAGCTTGCGAAAATTCAACGTCTTGCGTCCATTGCTGTTACAGGAGCGATGCGAAGCACACCATCAAAAGCTTTAGATGCGATTCTCAATCTGCTACCTTTGCACGAGTACGTGCAATTAGAAGCAGAGAAGGAATTGCTGAGATTTGAACGAGTTGAAAAGTTTATGCCAGGTGATCTTGTAGGTCACCTGAGCATTTCACAATACTTCCAAAATAGGCCAGTAATGAAAATGATTAAAGACTGGATGAAACCTGTGGAGAACCATGATGTTCCTTACAAGTTGCACGAAACAACTCGTGCAGATTGGGAAGTCGGAGGTCCCACTGTTCGTCAAGGGTCAATCAAATTCTATACAGATGGCTCAAAAGTTGGAATAAAAACGGGAGCAGGAATCTACGGCCCTGGAATACAAACATCAGTGGCGATGGGACACTATCCTACGGTGTTTCAAGCAGAGATTCTTGCTATTTTGAAATGCGCAAATATCTGCCTTGAGAGAAAATACAGATATGCAAATATTTGTATTTTCTCAGATAGTCAAGCTGCACTAAAAGCATTGTGCGCTTACAAATGTACTTCAAAGCTTGTCTGGGAATGCATTCTTTCACTGCGCAGGCTGTGCCAAGGGAATTCAGTAAACTTATACTGGGTTCCAGGTCACTGTGGCATTGAAGGGAATGAAATGGCAGACGAGCTTGCTAAAAGTGGTTCCAACTTACAGTTTGCTGGCCCAGAACCATTCTGTGGTATATCAAACTGTACAATTAAAATGGACCTGAAACGCTGGGCTGAGCAGAGGGTGATATCCAATTGGATGGACGTCAAAAATTGCAATCAGTCAAAACGATTTATAACACCAAATGCTTATAAAACCAAAAAGCTCTTAGAGCTCAACAAGAGAGCTCTATGTACATACACTGGCCTAGTAACTGGACACTGCCCGAGCAGGTATCACTTGAAAAATATTGGCCATATTCAGAGTGATATCTGTCGTTTCTGTAATACGGAACGTGAAACCTCGGAACATCTGCTTTGCAGTTGTGGTGCTTTATACACGCGCAGGCAAAGATTTCTAAATAGTGGTTGCTTGCAACCCAGTGAGATCTGGTCTGCAAAACCTGGGAAGGTCTTGGAGTTTATCAATTCCATTGCACCTGACTGGGAGACGACGCGTCGTGGCAGTAGCTGATTACTTGACACATGGTAATTAGCTGGCTAGATGCGAATATCAAAACGGGACATGCCACAAAAGTTCAGCCTATTGGACGCAGTGGCTTAATTTCCCCAACAGGGGAGGAAAAAAAAAAAAAAAAAAAAAAAACCCAGATACAGTACAGAAAATTCTTAGCTGGAGTCTCCCGAAAACAACAAAAGAAATAAAACAATTCCTTGGTTTAACTGGGTACTACCGAAGATTTATACGTAATTACTCAAAAATTACAAAACCTTTATCCAGATATTTGAAAAAAGATACAAAAGTCGACCTTTCAAACAAAGAATATCAAGAAGCCTTTAGCGAGCTCAAACAAATCGTCGCCTCAGACCAAATTCTGGCGTATCCAGATTTCAGTTTGCCCTTCATACTTACTACGGATGCCAGCAACTATGCCCTTGGCGCCGTACTTTCCCAAATTCAAAATGGCATCGAAAGACCCATCGCATTTGGTAGCCGGACTCTGAATAAAACAGAGATAAACTATTCCACAACAGAGAAAGAGGCACTGGCTATAATGTGGGCCGTTGATAAATATAAACCATTTCTCTACGGCAATAAATTTCTTCTAATAACGGATCATAAACCCTTAACATTTATTAAATCATCTTTTAAAAATAGTAAAATTCTGAGATGGAGACTCGAGCTAGAAAACTTCGATTATGAAGTAAAGTATCGAGAAGGTAAAACAAATGTAGTCGCTGACGCACTCAGCAGGGAACCACAAGATATAACTTGCGTTGACATTACCACTAACAATTCCCCTCTTTTAGGTTCTGAGGATACCGGCCTAGCCGTAAACGCAAACGAGATAGACAACAACAACGAGGAACAAATTGAAAACGATGGAAACGTTGGGAATCAACCAGAGGAAGCAAATAACCAAATACCAATGGATGAAGGTAACGATTTAAATACAATCCATTCCGCTGAAGAATCAGCCGACAACTTTATACATTGCACAGAAAGATCAGTAAATTATTTCAAAAATCAGATAATTTTCAAAATTGGTAACTTTACAAGCGTGCTTCAAGAAAACCCATTTCCGCACTTTAAAAGAACCACGATCGTCCAACCATCTTACACCGAAAACGAAATAACCAACTTTTTGAAAACTTACCATAATGGGAAACAGTCCGCTATTATGGCTCCTGAAAATTTATTACAATCAATTCAAGAATCTTTTAAGAATAATTTTTCACAAAACGGACATTTTGTAATAACCCAGAATAGAGTCGAAGACGTGGCCAATATTGATAAACAAAATCTATTAGTCTCAAAAGAACACGATAGAGCGCATCGTGGAATTGCAGAAGTAGAAGCTCAACTAAAGCGCTGTTACTTTTTCCCCAGTATGACGAAATCAATCGGAAACTACATAAACGCATGCGATCAATGTAATGCACATAAATACGAAAGAAAACCATATAATATAAAAATTTCTCCGAGACCGATTACAGAAAAACCTTTTGATAGAGTCCACATGGATATTTTTATCATAAACGATGTCAGCTTTCTTTCTTTGATTGATTCATTTTCCAAACACCTACAGATGTTCTTTATTAAATCAAAAAATATCACTCAAATCCAAAAAGCATTGGGCAAATATTTTACTACCTTTGGAGCGCCCAAATCAATAGTTACAGATCACGAACCTACCTTTAGATCCATTCAACTAAAATCGTTTTTAGAGCAACTCGGTACGAAGATAGAATTTGCTTCATCATCAGAAAGCAATGGTCAAATTGAACGAGTTCATTCAACAATAATAGAGATCTTCAACTGTAATAAATACAAGTTCAAAGGTATGCAAACCAAATCCATTGTGAAAGTAGCGGTATCTCTGTATAATGATAGTGTACATTCCTCGACTAAATTCAAACCAAACGAAATTGTATTTAATCAAAACAATATAAACAATCCCGAAGAACTGATAGCACAAACACAAAAAATATTTCTCGAAACTAAAGTAAATCTAGAAAAAGCACAACAACACCAACTGAAACATAATAGCTCTCGAGAAGATCCACCACATTTGAATGAAGGACAATCAGTTTTCGTTAAACAAAATACAAGAAGAAAAACAAGCCAGAGCAATCAAAACTAACGTAAACGATGTTCAAGAAAAAACTTTCAGAAACAGATTAGGTACAAAAAGACACAAAAACAAAATTAAAAGACTAAAGAAACAAAGTTAGTCACATATATATATATATATTGCGATCAACACTAAAACTCAATGATTTAAACCTTTCTTTTTATTTCTTTTCTCACATCTTTTTGTAACTTAATTTTAGATTCCAATTTTGATCCTACTCATGCTGATAAAGAATGTAAACAGCCGGAATATGTCAATCAAATATCTACACAATGATCCAGTACTCATGATCAAGCTAAGCGATTGTAAAATCCAAAATGGTTTCGATAAAATTGTACACCCGATCAACTTGTCTTCCATTGAACAAAATGTTTTACTGATTACAAAAATAATAAGACAGTTGGATATCTCATTACCCATAGCCCAATTAGCAACAGAAAAATCAAGAGCACTTATCAACAACCTGCGACAAGTTAAACCGTATAATCCTAGGAGAAAACGTCGCTGGGACACCTTAGGGTCGGCATGGAAATGGCTTGCGGGATCTCCAGACGCAGATGACCTTCGCCTTATTAACACAACAATGAACGAGCTAATTGAACAAAATAACCAACAATTCATCATTAATAAAATGGTAAACGAACGGATCGATGATGTTACCAAAGCAGTTAACAACATCATCAAACAACAAAACATGGAAAACAAAATTTTAATAGAGGAATACGACACAATAACCTTGCTGTTGTATATGGATACCCTTAACAACGTCCTAGAAGAAATTCAAGACACAATTTTACGGTCTAAAATCGCACTACCGAACAACAAAATTATTACTCTCAAGGAAATACTACTCATCGAAGCGCTTTTGCGAGAACAAGGTATTAAATTGGATTTCCCAGAACAAGCGCTCAATTACGTTACACCGAAAATCGCAACGAAGGGCGACATGATGTACTACATTCTGCAAACCCCGAGATTACAACGATTAAAGGCAGAGGTGATCCAGATATTCCCACTAATTGTCAATAATACTACAATCTTACATACCGCACAGTACCTCGTAAAAATCGGAAATGACTACTTCCAAACAAATAATCCATCGGAATTTATTCAAAAATTACCAGACTTAGTACCACTAAACGACGAGTGTCTTTTACCCATCATGAAAGGCACTGAAAGCAGCTGTAACGCAACCCGGAAAACAAATTCACAAGTGTTGATGATAACAGACAACAAACTACTCATCAATAACGGTTTCAACCACCTAATACATTCAGACTGCGGTCCACAGAATAGGACGTTGACTGGAAACTTTTTAATAACGTTCAACAACTGCACCCTGGATATTAATGGAGAAATGTTTAGCAGTAGAGAATTTTCTACCAATAAAAGCCTGGAAATTGATGGAGCCTTCGCCAACCTGAAAATTACATTGAGCCTATCGGAACATAAGGACATTAACGAAATCCATAACAACACAATCTGGAATAGAAACAGAATGCAACTCATAAGTTTTGAACAAGATAAACAACACATTTGGATCAAAAGTCTCTTTAGTGGACTTTCTACTACAGCAATAATTATGATTGGAATCATCATATACATTTGTGTCAGGAAAAGGAAGGTGATTCTGAAAGTTCGTTTACCAAAGAAGGGATTAATTCAGCAGAACCAAGCAGTTATTATGGACGAGGACGCCCATTCTCCACCCCCCGGAGGAGTTACATCGCCATAAGCCGGATGTCGGTTGCAGAGTCAGCGAGAATCGATCGCGCCACTTGGAATTCGCACGGTCAGCAGTTTACAGTTATATATACACCAGCCGACCTCGGGCGCGCTCTCTTGTTATTCTTGGACTCGTCGCGGAAGGTAGAAGTGCTTCTTTAGTGAGAAACGATTTGATAATTAAGTGACAGTGTTTGCATAGAATGATTTGATAAACAAATGATAGTGTTCTCTTTGCATAGAATGTTTTCATAATTAAGTGTCAGTGACTCTATTGTACGTAATGATTGTTTAATAAGTTATAAAGACCTTAAATAAACCAAAAATCGGAGTAGTTCTTTTTTAAAACTCCGAACCCGGCCACGATCGTGTAATTATATCCTAAGAAAATTTTGAAATATTTTGAAATCGTTGATTTTTTTGTATGATTTCTGCGCTACTGGTTCTCTGAAATCCGTGGAAGATTATGCTGAAGAATCCCCGGAGAAATTTTTGAAGTAAACCAAGGAAAGTTTTCAAGAGGAATTGTTAGAAAAATGGTGGAGGAAAAAACTATAAGGATTCTTCAGAAATTCATGTACGTACTTCTCAATCAATTCACGAAAGATTTTCTTCCAAAAATACGTAGAGCAATTTCAAACTTCAAAACAGAATAATCGGGAAGAAAGTATGTAGTCATCTGTGGAAGATTTCTCAGGGAGGAGTCCATGGAGGGATGTCTGATGGATCTCCGGGAGAATTATGTAAAGCAAATCATGTAAGAATTACTTGGGATTTTTTTTTTTTAATTTTCCGAATGAACTGTTGGGACAAGTATTGGAGAATTATGACGAAAAATTTCTGAAGGAAACTCTGGAGCATTTCTGGAAAAAGAAGTCATAAATGGAAGATTTTCTGAAAGATTCACTCGAGAGATTTCTAAAGAAATTCCTGAAGGAGTCTGGTACGAAAATATCTAAAGAAATCTCTGGAAGACTTTCTGAGAGAATCTTGTAAGGAAATTCTTAAGAACTTAGAAGAATTTCAATTTCAATTATTGAAGAAATCTCCGAGAAACTTTCTGAAAGGCGTTTCGGAGCTATTTCTGCAGAAATCCATGTAGCAAATTCTTCGAGAAATTTCAAAACAATTTTTGAAGAAATCCCTGGTGTTTTTTTTATCCAAAGGACTCCTTAGAAAACATGCTTAAGAAATCTTCACTGAAATTTTCTGAATTTCTGAATTCTATAAGATGTTTTTGAATAAGTTCTCAAAGAAATTTCTCAAGAAATCTTTAGAATACTTTCTGCAGATATATTTGAAAGAATTTTTGGTATATTTAATGAAAGAATCATTTCAAAAGAATTTCTTGAAGCTTTTCTTCTTGGATCCAGGAGAATTTTTCAAAGAAATCAGTGTAGCGATTTTGCAAGGCTGGATGCCTTGCAAAGAATCCAATCCAATCCAAGAATCCAATAAATAAAGGTTTTCTAAAAAAATAGTTTGCATGCATTTCTTTGAAACTTTGGAGAAATATCTGAAAGAATCCTTTGAAGATTCCCTAAAATAATTCCTGGAGAAATTTTAAAAGAAACTCCGAATGCTTATCAAATAGTTGAAGAAATTAAATTAATTAATTGAATAATAAATATGAATAAAAAAATGATCGAATAATCATAATGGTTCTTGCTCCATCATACATTGAATCTTAAAAAGCTTCGTGAAGAGATATCGTATATTTATACAAATGATGTATTTCCTTTACGTTTGTCATGAAAAGGAGACATTGGTCAACTTGTAATTGTATCACACCGTGGGAAGTATAACTATCCAAAAGAAACTATTCAAATGATTATACGTTACTCACCAGCTCACGTCTTTCCCAGCCCGAAAAATAAAACACTTCATCCTTCGGCGACGAACGGTATTGTGCGTAAGCCAACTCAGCTGGTGGACCCACAATCACCCGCCAACACCCGCCGTCGCCGTCTTGAACCAAGTCACAACATTGTCTTTCGCGATGTAAAACACCCCCCGTGCTGCTGCTGGCTGGTGGCTTAACCCAGCACAGTCCAGTAGTGGCCCACAACCCCCGGAGACCACGATCGGTCCCAGCCCAGTCAGTGCAGTGGTGATGGAGCCTTGCCCTGCCTGACGTTACGTAAAGCCCAACTTTCGCCTCTGAACCAGTGAGCCCATAGAGTAGCAACAGCGCAGTCAGTCTCGTGCGGTAGTGATTTAATTTCATAGCTTACGCACGGTCAAACACTATACTAGTCCGCCGTGTGACGGGGCGCCGCCATCTGTTGGATCCTATACATACGCCGACGACGACGACATTCACGAGATGGACAGGCGGATCAACAGCCCCAGCACCCGAAAGCCCGATTCAATTCAGACATATATCACATAACGCAGCGTATAGGTTTCTACGTACATACGATCGGACCCGCGGCGAACTGGATAGGGGCCCCCTCAGCAGCATGCTACGGTTACTGGACAGTGGACATGGTCAACCCCGAAAGGCCATTCTTCCCATCAATCATCATGTGGCGACCGGGTGGACGATCGGAAAAAGATTGAACAAGAAAATATACTAGATACAAAGTCAACAACCAGTAATGGTAATGATTGTAAATTGGGATGTATTTCAAAGAAAATTCTTACAGCTCTTACATGTTTAGAGCTAAGAGAACAAGACTTTATAAAGCAGTAACGACCTGATTATGTCGGGCCCTGGTAGAGTGAATAAAGAATTAACTTTAGATTGAAATACACGTTGATAATAAAAAGCATTGTGGACGGCATCTTACAACCAAAGCTGGATTATCCACATGTTTACTGATGCTAATCGAGTAGATAATAAACACGGTTAACTACGAATAGTAGATTGTTAATACGTATTTTGTCGGATTACAAAAGGAGTGTCATCCTGCTGTAATACCTCTGAAATTCTGAAACTATCTGAAATACATACCGTAAAATGGGGTAGCTTTGATAGTTTTTCAGCGAATTTTCTCAATATTTTTAAATGTAACAGTATTTCCCCGAGTTTTATATTTTTAAAACAAGTACTGGGGTATCAGTTATCAATTGCAATTAAAAGATTCGATAATCTGAAATATTTTGGATAACTTTTAGTTTTTCATATAACCGAAAATCAGATTTTCATTTTGGGGTTACTTTGATAATGCCCTAAAAACACCTCAAATCTCAAAAAATAATCACACATTGAAATCTTAGGAGTATGAGCATGATGAGAGAAGGCTTGTGGAATATGTTAGATAGAATTTTTATATCAAAACACTGATTTTTTACTAAGTTCTACATATAAAAATGAGTTTGTGGACTATTGAGTGTAAAACACAATAAATTAAGCAATCAAAAATCATTATTTTTGTAATAATAAATCCTTAACGGTACATCTACATATGATTACATGTTAATCATCGTTAGTTTTCTTTTTTTGTGTAATTTTTTAATGTTTTATTAACAAATTTTCAACAACACATATTTATCTATATGAAATTACAAAGGCATTGCATACTTTTAGGCGTTTATCAATGTATGGAGATTAACCCTAAAAGGGATACCTGGGGTCCATTGGACCCCAGGCGCCTTTCAGAGCTCGTTTTTGATGGAACACACTCAGCGAGGTGACGAAACTGAGGCCATGAAGGTATCCCTTTTAGGGTTAATATCCCAATTCACAAAATTGCTTCCATTTCGTTAAAACACACTTCGTTAAGAGATTCAAGGCCAGATTTGGAATCTACTATGATGAATCTATCGAGAATAAGCGTCCATTCATTGAAAAAATAGTTGTAACGAAGTCGTATAGCAGATTTTTTGAAGGGGTAGATAAATGACAAAAATATCAACAATTTTTATTTTTTGTCCAAAAAGTTGTATATAAACTAGATTTTAATGAAAATACGTCTAAGATGAACTTTCATATGTATAAAAATGATTTACGTTTACCTTTTTCTTAACTTGTTGAAGGAATCATAGTTATATCATAAATTACACAATGCCTGCCGCACTATCAAAGTTACCCGCATTATCAAAGATACCCCGTTTTACGGTACCCTAAAAAATCCTCTATTGCACCCTTAAAACTGTTCGAAACCGTCCTAAACACTCAAAACGGATCTGAAACGCCCTGTAACGCGTCTGCAACTAGCCTGAAAATATTCTGAAATACCATTAACCGTTATGTGTCCGACAAACTTTTTGCTTTTTTCTACACCGTGTATTTTTAATGGGTACTAGGTATCCGGGTACCTTGTAGGCCACATAAGGGTTAATTGCACCCGAAAGCCCTTCTTAATCGAAAGCACAACTGAAACGCCCTAAATCGACTCTGAAACTTGCTGAAATCATTGAAATGGCTTCGAACTCCCAAAAATCCCCAAGCAGCACACATGTTACAAAGGAGTTTCGACAGCGCACTGTTTTGGTTGTACAAAAGTTACATTCATGTAATGTCAACCCAAAGGCAGAATAACTTGAAAATGTCTCGTGTCAAACCAAAAACCTGCGCTGTCGACACTTCTTTGTGACATGTGTGCTTCTTGGCTGCCCCAGAAACGCCCTGTAGCTACGCAGAAACAGGTTGGCAATTCTTCGAATCTCCCTAAAATATCTACAAAAAAAAAAACAGAAATAGCCCCTCAAACCCCTTGTAACGTCACTGAAATCCTGCGTCAAATGTTGGAACGCCCCTGGAACCTCCTGTAACGCCCCTAAAACATGAAGAAAGTACTCCTAACCCCACAGAAATGCCTCCAGCAACTCCTTGTAATGCCTCTGATACCCCTGAAAGCCCCAGTAACGTCCTTGAACACCTTGTTGTCCTACTACTGCGATCATTACGACTCCATTTGGTACTTCACTTATTATGTCGCATTGATATACGAATGAAATCGTATATGTCTAATTTGCAAACAGCACCTTCCAAAATCAGATGTAAACTTCGGTTGAAAACTAGTCAATTGCGAAGGTGAAGCAGGAACAATGTAGTGCTTTTGTATCATGAAGACTAATAATAATGAGTCTCTGTATAAATTCCAGGAGAAATCTCCATGTACTTTTATTTTTTGTTCAGGCTCTCATAAAGGACCCATTGCGTAGTAAATATACTTCATATCACATTATAATTCATCACTTCCTCGGCACGCACCTTTTATTACACATCTTTAAGAGTTTTGCATCATTTATAATTTCGTTTAGATTTGTACAAACCCAATCTGCGATCCGTCTGGCCGCCGCCGGATCGAACATGGGATGCAAAGTTCCCGGTCATGGGCGTTCCCCTGCTACCGGTAGAGTACCCGATCACGTCAATCCCGATATGGGCAAAAACGTTCCGAAACAAGCCACAAGCCTTCACGTCGTGGCAGTGTGGCGATGGCGAGACGCACTGTTACCCACTTGCGTCAGCTCTGCGGACGACTAAACGAAATAAAAGTGAAACTTTGACTTCCTGCCTTTCGTCGTCGTCCGACACCGCAGCCGACCAACAGGTGCACACAGAGTACGAAGTCATGTTCGGTCTTCAACCCTCACCACCGACGAAATCGACCAACAAGCAGTAAAACACGGCCGTCGGCGCGTCAAGTCAGTAGAACGGGGAGGTCAAACACGTCATCCAATCGGCCCGGCAATCCCTTGATGGTGATGTTGTTGGTACTGCTGTTGTAGGGGAAAGTTTTCATTTGGACTTGATTCCAATGAGGGGTTGAAGCAGTCACGTTGTGTAGCGTGACAATATTCCATCGAGGTGATCGCAGAGCGACATCCGCATCGAAAAAAAAAAAACAAAATGGGAACGGAAATCAGGATGTTGGTGAGTGAGTGGTCAGAGCCTGATGCGAAGGCGAGTAAATTGTTTGGATTAAAAATTATGTACATCTTATTTTTTATTGAAGGATTGTTTTAATTTAAGCAACTTTGTTTATGCTCTGCAGGAAAAGGGAGAGCTATCCAGAACCAATATTATGTACTAGAAAACGGTGGCCAGAGGGCGTTTATAGGAGAGAGCAAAGAGAGTGGCATTTTAGTGGGCCCCAAAAGGTTCAGTGAAGTACTAGGTGGTCTCACGAGCATTTCAAGATTTCAAGGGGCTTACGAGGTTGCAGGTGGTTTCCAGTGGGTCTCTAGAATGATCCTAAAATCCAATTTAAAATATCCCAGATCCTAAACTCCTACAGAGAAGCCCTTGAAGCAACTCGCTTGACATTTCCGTAATCCATTTGATATGCGCCATAGACCCCTTAGAACACCCTTAAAAGGTTCTTGAAACCCCATTGAAGCGACTGATAAATGGAACATTCATTTAAAATATGAAAATTGGATTAAACTCATGAAAACTAAATTCAGTCGGCAAAATATTCATTCCACGTTCAGTAAACTTCCACACACAGAGTCAACCGTGACCAACATTTCACTGCTTGATTGATATTTTCATCATAATTCGCGCCCCGAAAAAAAAACTGCATCTCAAAGCACAAAAGCAATTAAAACGGTTCCGCACCCGGTCAGGACCGCAGGCCACCCGTCAGTGATGAACGAAAATCCCATTTAGCGAATGCTACTTTGCTTATTTTCGTGCCCAGTAACCCATCATCGTCGTCGTCGTCGCGCTCATCGTCGCTGATATTCACTTGTCAAAACTGCATTCGTTTTTTTTTTTCTGGCTGTTGCCTGGGCCACTCTCGCCACAATGGTGATGATGATGACCATCGTCCCTTCAAATTAAATGGGAAATACTGCTGTGCACTTCACTCGTGCAGAGCAGGGCGGACGCGGGAAAGTCCACGTTGGTACGGGTGTTACTTCAGGAGGCCTTCAGGACTAAATTCGTTCCACGTACTTCACCTACTTTCACGGGTGCGCAAACACTACGACTGCACTGTTGCGGTGCCGATCATGGTGACCGACCGGGTCGCGCAGGTCCTCGCCGCCGTCGTCCGTGGTCTTTTTGTTTGAGCTTGCACCCTCGATGAGCTTATATTTCACCTTTAAATCTGAATGAGAAAAAAAACTGCACGAACCGAAGGGAATCTCGCTACGCGCACATGGGGAGATATGTTAATACGCGTGTAACCTCAAATTTAAATTTAAATTCCCGCTTTTAAAAACCCATGATGAAGCCGAACAATGGTTAACTGTTGTACGCCCGAGTATGTCGGAGAAAAACTTGGATAATCTGCACAGTAACTGTAACCCGCTTGCCGGTGCAATTATACTGCACTGGACAGAGCGGGGTCTTCCCCACAATGAGTACCATCTACTAAAGAGAGAATGTTGATGAATCGGAGGGAGATTATGTACATAATATATGTACATAATTATGTTCTGATTGTGTTCCAAATTATTCCAGTCCACTCGAAACTCGATTTTAGTAGAATCCATCACATTGATACTTTTTAAGCACCTTCGTTGAAACAATATAAATTGAATGGAATTTGAATTTCAAACTACTGAATATCTTCTAAAACTCCTAAATATTCCCTAAAACATTGAAACCTAGGGGGTTAACCACTAAGTACGTCACGGTTCTAGCGGTGCGGGAGTGTGCTTGTAAAAGTGTGACAATCGATGTAATAATTATAGGACAACCCCGTACGAAGGGGGGGGGGGTTCGAAAATTCTCAATTTTAGTGTGACGTACTTAATGGATGCTCCCTAAAGGAAACCCTTTTGAAACTCCCTTTAACCCTCCCACAATCCACCAAGCTCCATGGATCTTGCTAAACGCTCTCCGAAGTCCTTTTGAAGCTTCTCGAACCCCCTATAACTCCCTGTATTAATTCAGAACTGCCCTGATACTCTCCTGAATCACTCTGAAATTCCGTGAAACCCCTTGAAAAGCCTTTACGGGCCCGCTTCCATGAAACCCCCTCCAATACCCTTGAAAAACACCTTAATCAACTCTATGATATTTCCCCGAATATATTCCACCAATGACCTCACTTCTCCAAAATAAAAGTAGAGAAGCAATTGGCCCTAAGATAAGCTAGTCTTATAAAAATCAATGCAGCAGTTCAACAGAAAAGAACAGCCAATTGGGGTTTTTAAATTTAGAATAATGTTTTGATTTTTTTGATTTTATGTGAAAGAGCGTCTTTTTCTGAGCCACTATGTTTTTTCAGATTTTTAGAACTTTATTTTGATACCTGAAATCAATAACAAAAAGATTTTTCGGAATCATCTTTTGACAGCTGGTCAACTGCTTGACAGCTCCGCCTAGTACAAAATGCGACAAGGTGATTCGACAAAGCGCTCCCATACCAATTTTAAATTGATTTTTAAATAGGTTCCCGGGCAACAAAATTAATGAAAACTTGGATTTCGGCTCAATTCGGCACACATATTTAGAATATGGATTTACCCCAACACCGCTAAAGAAGTCAATTAGAAATAGGAAAAATCTTTGAGCTACAATATGACCATTTAAGTCATATAACTGTAACCCATTGGCTTAAATAAGGGGTGCCCAGGGGAGCATCCCCTCCAGAATAATCCATACCGCAAATACAAACAAGATCCAAGCGATAAGTATCTTTGGTGCAGTTCTGGAGCTTAACAAATCTATATCGTCATTGCGTACCTTCCGTGACCTACCCAAGTAACAATTATAGCTGAAAAACAGCTTATTTTATGCAACATTTCAAAAATCAAGCTAAGAGTAGTTTATTCAGCCATTATACAGCGATAATGTTCGGGCAGTTATTATATTGGCTCGGCAGTCTTATTTAATCATTAAGCGAGCTACAATTTCCTCGCTCTGACGTTTTGGTCTTGGTTTGGGACCTTCTTCAGGGATCTATAACATTAGTTAACAAAATAAAACGAAAATCGTGAACTTCTGTTAACGATCAAAATTTTTGAAGTGCAATTTAGCACTGATTTCGATACCGTACTTCAAACAATTTTAAGTAGAGCAGTTTTTGAGTTTTAGCTCAATATCGAGTTTTACAACTTTTAAAAATATGGAATTTACTAAAATTCAAATATCTTGCGTTTTGTTTAACCAATTTCAAATCTTTTTCCATAAATTAAAAGCTGAAAACAATACCATTCGATCATCTGAATGCAGGTTTTGCGTCAGATTGATGAAATTTAAGCTAATGGCGAGTTTTAGGGACGATCTCCTTAAATTTTAGCCAAATTTCCAAAGATATATGAAGAAATGTATTTTTTCCAATAAGAAAAAAAAACAATCTAAAAATTCTTTCTCACCGTTTATTTGGCATATCATATGTACAAAGATTTTAAAGAACAAGATGCCTCGAAATCCCATATAAGCATCTGGCGAACGGAATTAATTGACTGGAACGCCAACGGTGGTGAGAAATCGAAACTTTTTATTGAAAATAATCGCAGTAGCTCTGGTTTTGTTCTGCCGCACAAATGTCACATCTGCGTAAATGTTTATGGGTGAAAATTTTGATGACTGATTTGATTGAGAACCAAATATCGAAATATTCTATGTAAGTAAGCAATAAACTATATCTTTTACCATTTATTTTTTTACAGATTCCAGATTACTTCCGCTTCCTAATGAAACATAGTAGTGTCCGTACACGGAACTACTTCTTATGTGATGCAAGGCACCGTTAATACAGAAAACGATTCCTTCGCGTGAGATTGTGAGCCAATCCGGGAGCTATCATCAGAACTCCTGGAGAAGAAGTAATTTCTGATCCGGATCCGATAGTATTTTTCCGGTGGATTGTTAGAGAAAACTGGACATCCTGATGCGTAGTCCAAACCTCGCAGAAAATTGTGCAATATATATGTGGAAGAATTCATACCAACACATTAATAAATGTATTATTTTCTAAGGATTTCATTACTATCTATCGATCACGCTGTAGAAGCCAGTCATAGCGGAGATTCTCCGCTATGGATGGCTTCTACAGCTGGATCTAAAGCAACTACGGGAACGGAGTAAAAATTCCATTTCATTGGCTAATCGTTGAACTGGGTTGATGTTTAGGACCAGTCTTGGCCGTGGATCGATCTGATGCACTGATAAGCCCTCCAAACCTTTCCTCAGATGTATGTGGGTTCCACTGCTCTGAAGTTGCCTAACAGTAACGAAATAAAGCTGGTTTTCGACTAAAAACCTAGACTGGATAGCCGAATGATTTCCTGCAACGCCAGGAAAACTGCTGAAAGTGACGTTTTACGCTGTTTTATGTTTACCCCAGAATTTGATATCAAAGTTGCCTCTGGTTCTGTCTGGGCAAATCAGTTCGACCGCGAGTCGTAGTGTGGCGCACCAATCGGTAAAAAGTGTTCGCCTGCTTATCGCCAGAGTTGAATATATTGTACTCTATAATATTTGGTATAACCCAGTTACACTAAAATAATGTGGAGCCTCGTAGCCGTGCGGTTAGGGTCACCAAGCTTCTAATTGCACCATGCTATGGGGTGAGGGTTCGATTCCCGCTCCGGGCGATGAAACTTTTCGTGAGAATAGTTTCTTCTCCGTATCCACTGGTGCATGCTCCGTGTGTCCCTTGTCTAATGTTTAGTTTCATTCAGTCTGTACAGCCTCTGGCTGAAGACGGTGTCCGCGTCTTTTTTTTTTTAATAATGATAATAAGCTAAAAATAAGCTAAGGTCGTTTTCAGCGTAGTCCATTTTTTGGCTCAAATTTATACCTAACAGATGTTAAACTTTGCAACGCCAACAATAAGCCAAATGCTGCTTAGTTTCAGCAGTGTTAACTAATTCCAAATTACGCAAGTCTCGCCAATGATATTTTAAGAGTGGAAGAATTTATCTGTGAATTGAATTTACGAAGATATCGAAGTTCTTTAAAATAACTAGTGGTTATGGAAAGCATGTAGGGATTCCGGAGAACTATTAATATGGTAATGTTTACGAGATTCAAGAAAACACTAGTGATTCAATGAATAAACCATTTATTCCATTTTCAAACGTATGGAAATCTCTTCAGAGCCCCATCGAGGATTCCTACTTTTTTTTCTGGGATTGTTTTCAGAATTTGCAAGGCAAATTCATCTGGAAATTCCCCCGGGAATTCTTCCGAGAATTACTTCAAAAATTTCTCCAAGAGTAACATTCGAGTAGCTCAGGAAATTCCTTCGGGAGCTCCAACGTAAATTTCTTTCAAAGTTTCATCGGGAAAGCCTCTATGATATGGACTTATATCTATGAGTCCAACATGATTTCTATCAGAAGATTCACTGGGAATTTCTCTAGGAGTTTTACTAGATAGTACTCTAGTAATGTTATTGGAAAGTCAAATCATGCAAGAGTTTATTTTCAACAATTTTCTAAATTCAACACAAAATCCATTTGTTCGTTTTTTTTTTGAAATTATTGAAAAAGAGAAAAGAACTTAACAACCTGGAATTATCAGAAGATTTATAATTTTATTTGGAAAAATCCTAAAAAAATCGTAGGGAATTAAAAACAGGGTTTTGTAGTTCTTGGTATTGATAATGTCGAGCAAATTATTTTAGACTGTTACTTAAAAGTCATACAAAAATAATGTTACGTTTGAAATGTGAACTAGAAAAAAGTCCTAGATTGCGAGCATGGAGAATGCAATGATTCGTGCACCATGTGTTGAGAGCCCCTGCAACAGACCCGTCGATTCTATCCATCAACAACCAAAACCACATATACCTCAGTTCAGTACACGCGACAGTACGGCCACACATACTCCGTCATCTGCACGACAACGATGATCACTAGTTCTACCGCCAACTGTGGCGAACAAGACGTACGATCGAGATGTGGCCAGAGAGTGTTCGGGTGAAGCACACCACGCACGCGATGGAGATGACGCCGATGAGAGAAGCAGAAAGATGAGACTAGCGTCAGTTCTCTGGTGAGCAATTATCTCATTCTTGTGCAGCGTAGCGGAAATCGTATCGTCGGTCGAAGCGAGGTCCGGTTCGAGAACTTTTCTACGGGTCGGCAGTAGTAGCCGGTTTGGGAAGCAGGCTAGATGTGGTCGAGGATGAAGTCAAATCACTTACAACATGAAGAGTTTAGTGCGGATTAGGGGGTTTAAAATTCGACCGTTTCCCTAGACCATATTCCCGGCAGATAGATTGGTTCGGGAACAAGACTCCTGGCATTTCCGGCGACACCGAGGCGGCGGAAAGAAGCACGTTGGCAGGACTGGGAACGCTGTTGCTTCATGGAGGCGGAAGATGGTGCACGAAACGTTAGGGAAGATACGATTAGGGAAGTTAGCATAGAGAAATATAGAATGTAAGAAAAAGAGAAGATAAATAAATGTGAGGAAATGTGATTTTCTGTGTTCTAAATACGTGAAAGGAATGCGCAAACCTTTAAGATGTTACAATAAGCAAGATCGACACTGACTAGAACAACATGGACGTTTTAAGTTTCACTTATGGAATACTGAAAAAAGGGAGTTTCACCAAAAGAAAAAAATAATCAATTTGTGTTGAAAAAAATAACAGTGACAAAAAAGTGCCCACTTCAAAAATTTAAATGTTTTCGATAAGTTTCCATTGGAAGACCCCTCAATTGTTTTTGTTTTGAAATTTTGACATGTTTTGAAGCAAACGACACAACCTGGTGCATCTGTATATGTAATCGTATTTGATTGAATTGAAAAAAAAAATGGAGAACGCAGTGCTTTTGAAAACAATTCCCTGGTGCATCCGAAAATTGGTCGTTCGTGATGTGCAGAACGGTGAATCGCACCGGTCTGTCACTAGGAAGTACAGTATCAGTAAGGCAGCGGTTGGCAAGATTCTTCTGAAGCTTAACACGTTTTGATCAGTGGTGGATCGCCCTGGCAGACGCAGGAAGCGGAAAACGTATGCGAGAACGGACACCAAGATCATGCGCGAAGTCAAGAAGAACCCGGAGGTAACTGTCCGCGAGATTGTATTTTTTTTGGAATAGTTTCCTGGTAGAAGTGCTGAATACAAAGCATATCGAATACATGGAATTTCACCGATAAAAACAAAATGGAAATAAATTGTATACCCTTTATAGTGTAAAATGTCATTTATAAAAAAAAATTAATGAACCCTTGGTGGTTCATCTTAGGGTTCATCCATAAGCCACGTGGTTACTAAGGGTGGAGGGGTTTCTACCAAAAGACCACGAAAAGCCACGGAGGGAAGCTTTGCGACCAAACCACGTGTTTTTTTTTATTAGGGATTAAATTATTCCTGTCTAACATAGTGAAAGGTCGAGCATTAAGAATAAATACATTTAGTGCACTTCAGCCTTCCGTCAGGTCTGGCTGGCTACCACCGCAAGCCCCTCGCTAATTCAGAGTATAGAAAGCGAGATTTTATCAATGTGTTGTAAAAATGCAAAGAAAGTTTCTCTTTTATTTTGGATACCTTTCCGCTTTATTCTTATGAATATTTGGAAGTTGCATAACCCCTGCAAATTTAAGTATGGTATGTGGGGGCAAGATGGGTCAGGGGGCAAGATGGGTCAGTACCGTTTTCAATCGCACAATATAAGTTTTGAATCTTTCAATAATTTTCCCAGATGAACGACGGGGATACACAAAAAAGTGGTAGGGTAATTCGCCAATTGTTGAACGGTTAGTACAGGCATTTTTGTTTTCGTTTGGTTTTCCGTGAATAATTCCACCTTAGCTGAAAAATATCCAGTGAACGTCTAGATCTACTTATTCCTTATGCTGCCCATTGGATTTGTATTCCCTTAAATTCCATTTTCTAAGAGAAAATAGAACATTTGTATGGGAAGTCTGTAACCCAAATGTTGAACGCTTCCTTAAGCTTGCTCATCCTAATGTTGGACGGTTCTCGCTAATTGTTGAACGGTTGAAGCTTTGTTCGTAATTGATGACGTATAACCCGACATAAACCTATCATTCACCTGTTTTTATTTTGGGCACCAAACCCAACATAGACTGAACAGTTATCCGATGTTGGTCCAACAGTGGTCCAAAATTTGATAAAATTTGATCCGACTTTGACCCGACATCCAATATTTTTTCACTCTGGCGGATTTTTTCCGGGTTTTTCGTGTTTTGCGCTCAGTAAGTCATTTGAGTGACAATTCATTCAAATGAGGGAGCGTTCATAAAATACGTCACGCAATAATTGTCCATTTTAACCCCCCCTCCACCTATATCACACTTTTTGTATGGGACCTCTGAATTTTGTACGGGTCGTCACACTTTGCTGAACTCCTCTCACCTCCCCCCCCTCTCAAAGCATGACGTAATTTATGGACGTTCCCAAGGAATCGCTTCCCATTTCAAGAGAGCTCTAGTGGACTGAAAATCGTTTTAAACAGAACCAAATGCAAAAAATGGCTGAAAAGATTTGACTAGAAGCGAAAATGACAGAAGAAAAGAAAGCCTTCGAAAGCCCCTGAAATACTCCTGGAGACCCATGGGACCCAGTCAACTCCCTAGAATACCCCTGGAACGACCCTGAAATACTTTGAAAACCCGTGGATCGCTCCTGAAAAAGGTGAAGTGAAAAAAAAATATCTGGCAGTCATGCTTACATCGTAGGTTATGCTAGCGTTCAACAATTGGATCTTAGCTGCATAATGATAGTGTAATAAGAAAAATATTTTTTTTCAAATGAAATTATAATGAAAATGTGATTTTAAACAATGTTAAACTGTTAAGGACATCCTTCCTGTTATTGTAACTATGGTGTGACTTTGACATTTGTGGTCGATTTGCCAGCAAAGCTTATTTCGTAACAGCAATTTCTTAAAATTAATCTTAAGAATTGTGCAGTTTTCGTGTCATCAGCGGTACAAAATTTTCAATCGATGTTTTTGACGTAAAATATGTATAATTTTGTAACTTTATTGGAGCAGTATCATGACACGCATGTATACGCATCTAGATCATACGTTTACGTTGATGGAAAAATACTTAAGTTAAATTTATAATAACATTTTCAAAAACTGTTCAACATTTGGGTAGTGTTCAACAATTGGCGAATTACCCTATATTGTTTTGAAAATTCTATACGTTCCTCGCACAGAAAAAAATAAAATATTTTTTCGTTAAACTCCTTATACTATACATTCCATATGACTACGTGTATTGTGTAGACGGGGCAAGATGGGTCACCCTAATTTTTCGGTATGTTTGCATAGTTTTTGAAAATGTTTTATTTTTCATGGAAAGGCTATTCTGTGACCTACATTATCGAAGCGATGAGAGCACTGAAAATTTGAGAACATATTTTTTAAATTTTCCTTCAAAAAATATAGGTTTTCAAAGTCTGTTTATGGCTACCCGAACAAAAATCTTCTAGTTCTGAGAATAATCTACCGATATGTTTCAACACTTTCTTCATGTAATCTGTACGTCTATGAAGCTTAGATGTAGAGAGAAAAACTAGAAGATATAGTATTTTTTGTTGGAGGAAAATCGAGTTTTTTTATAGCTGACCCATCTTGCCCCCGTTAAAATGAGGTGGGGCAAGATGGGTCATGTTTTGAAAATTGTTTGTCAAGACGCAGGTTTCAAACTTTATAACCTTTTTATACTCTTATATCATAGCTGACTAGTGTATCTGAGAGTCGTGGTAGAATACAGAGAAATGCGATTTATATTCAGAAAGTTATAGGGATCCATTTCTTAGGTGACCCATCCTGCCCCCACTTACCATACATGTTCATTCTTCTATTCAATCATTTTTGCTGTGTATTGAAAGGTCCATTTAGCCTAAAATTCCATCTTATATATTTCTCTTCGGAAAAATTCGGGTGATTTTATTTATGATAAACACTACCCAACTATTATGATACCAGTGAACATCTCCAGCTAACGTGGATGATCACCAACTCAGACTAAACCCTACACCATTTTTACATGTTCTGTCATACATAAATCACGTAGACTTTTGGGAGGGGGAGGGGGGTTTTGGCCAAAGTCTACGCTCTATACAAATTTCTAAATTTTTGTATGGAAGAAGGTCTACGAAGGAGGAGGGGGTTTGAGATTGCCAAAATATGCTCTACGTGGTTAATGAACAGCCCCTAAAGATAGAATGAATTCACCCACACTTGAGAATGTCTTTCCAAAAGCTGCCTCCTTTATCTGAGGCTGCCGTCCTTCCAAAAATTTTAGCTACTTTCTTGCAGTGAAATTTAAGACGAATTTCTCGTATGACCGAAGCAATTTGTCTTGCCTCTCTTCAAACAAACTAAAGTTCTTTGAACATTTCAACTGTTATTAATGAAGTGCATTGCATTCTTTGTTTGCCTTGCATAAATGCGTATTTTGTGTGCAAGCATAATGATGCACTATGCTGTTATTGTATTGTGGTTATTTTTATGTGTTTTGAAAATATTTGCGCATATAAGGTACCCCGGGGCAAGTGAGAATCGGGGGCAAGTGAGACCTATAGCTAGTATTTTTTTATTATTTATTTTTAAGACTAACATTCTTCATGGAAAACATAGGTATCACACCTACGGATACTTTGAATATAAAAAATGTTATTGTTTCAACCATAAAGAGACCATATACGTTATTGTTGTTCATATGTAATTTTCAATTCACTAGGTGAGATTGACGTGCTCTACTACATTCGTCGTTAAAAAATAGATATGTCATTCTACAAATACTTTTTCGGTTTCAGGATAGTATTTAGAGTTCTTGCAAATGATTTCAAGCGAAAAAGCTGTATTTTATTTTTATTTATTACCTTTAGTTTACTGCTCTCACTTGCCCCTGTGCATTTCGCTATCTGGGGTAAGTGGGACCTATGAGAATAAACAAACACAATTTAATGGGTTCATCTCGCCTTGTCCAGCCTAAGATGAAATTAGCACGAAAGTCAATAAAAATTGACGCGTTAAGTAATCTACTGTTGAATTATACTTAATTTCCTCTATTTAGGTGATAAAATTCTTGTTTAAAATGGTAAAACCTTGGGTAAAACAAAAAAAAAAACAAAATCATGTATTTTTTATGTTTTTCTCTAAATATCTTCCATTATTTTTTCACTTAACGCAGCATAATTAATTCTTTTGAGCATTCAAGAACCGTCCATAAAAAATAAAATAGGGAAATGACCTTTTCAAAATTCATGATTTAAAAAAACATTATTTAATGATCGTAAGATTATGCAAGGGAGAAGATATTATTGAATATCTCGAAACCCCAGATTTACTTTTGGCGAGATTCATCAATTATATAATATAGAACCAAGTTTCGAAATCTTTTGTCTTTGTATAAAAAAATCAGTTTATTTTGCATGAGCTGCTAGAGTTGATTCAAGTGTTTTCCCCAGCGATTTTTTATGTGTTACGTAATTTATGCACGATACCATAAACCTCTTCTTATTTTAATCTCTAAACATAGTCATTCATATAAGAGATTTATGATTTATGTTACCTTATTTGTTGCAACTTATATTAAGCCCTTAGAACAAAAACTCTGAGTAGGTCCCACTTGCCCCGTGAAACGCAGTAAATGAAGATCTGCTATACTTTTCATAATATGCATAATATATGGAATGTAAAATTTTTGAAACAGTTTTAATGCACGTTAATAAGTACAAATATACCAACAACGTCTTTTGGGTTCATTGGAATTATTAAAAAAAATGTGTTCTGAAATTTTTGACATGACAAAACCAAATTAGCAATTTTTTAGGTCCCACTTGCCCCGGGGTACCTTAAAAAACACATGGCTACCCCCGAGGGAGGGGGGGGGGGTGTGTGGGGTTGGCAAGAAACCACGCAAAACCACGGTTGGGGGGGAGGGGTCTAAAGTTCAGGAAAAATTAACCACGTGGTTCATGGACAGCCCCTTAGCGGCTTTTAAATTCGAAATCATCTCACGTGTCACACTCGCCACCAAAGGCTCACGCTCTCATCGGGTTGAAACGGGAGATATTTTGACAGGATGAATTTCCTCTGTTGACTTGCAATTTAATCGGTTTTTAACTTGGCAAATTATTTCGACCGGCTCTGTCCGCGATCGACCCTGAACAGTTCGGGTTAAGCCACTCAGCCCATCCAGGCAGGGCGTGGAATCGAGGTGAAATGCATTGAGGTGATTTCCATCTTCGTCCGCTATCACCATCGTCGTCGTCACCACCAGATGCCACAAGGCTTTCCAATTCAACGAGAACCTCCAAAACTCGCATCGCCTCCCGGAGAAAACAAACCAAAAACGGAAATTATGCACCGCGGTTACGGAGAGGAAAAAAGGGACCAAAAAGCTATAATGTAAACATGTCATGCAAATATTTTCGCCTTTTTAACGCGAATGATTAATTGGATTTTAAGCTTTCCGGTACAGGCAGGCGTAGCCGCATCGAAAGCATACACGTGGTTTTATCTGCAGTTTCTCGGAAGACGTTGGCTGGGTGCTGCGGGCAGAGTGCAGGTCCTGGTTGAAAATGGAATAAGTGTGCAATTTTACGCGAATCGGTGGCAACCAATAATCTTTTGATGTTGTTTTGTCTTTTTGGTGTTATTGTGCAAGTTGAAAGGTTATCGAATCGTTTTGTATCGAATGGTTTTACTGTTGCTTCGTAGGGGTCATTTATATGCCAAGTAGATATTTTCTAGAAAGTGAGAGTGACCAAAGCTTAAGCGCAACATATCGACCATAGTCTATGAGTCGGACTTGAACAGCATTTTCTACGTGGTTTTCAGATGGCTGGGATATTTTTATTAGAATTATTGAAATCTCGTATGTCCCTGCATACATATGTTATTATTAACGGATTTTTAACATAAAGCTTACATACTTGTGTTTCTATACTCAAAACTGCACGGTTGAAATTGTTCCAGAAGGTTTGTCCCCATCCCGAAATCTTCAGCTGATATCACATCTAGTTGAATTGATCGAAACAATTCCCGAACAAAATCATTCAACCTTTCCAATTCAATCGTGCATCCATCCAACCCAGCCGAACGAAGACAGCAACAGGAGAATTTTGATCGCTCGAAATTGCAATTCCTGGGCTCAATTTGCCGCAGGGAATGAAGCTGAATAAAGTAGTCATTTAAACGGCTTTTTTCGCTTTGTTTTGCTCCGTCTGACCGACCGACCACTGACTGACTGACTGCACTGGCAGCCAGTAGATTCATCGTCTCAGTTGATTTCCCGAAATTATACCGGAACGCCACCTGAGAGCCGAAGCCCAGCAAAGAAGTGCGCAGGGTAATTGATTTAATATAATTTAGCGCTATAGCTGCCAATTTAAAAAACGCTTTCGTGCGTTTAGTGTGCGAATTTTCGCTTTCGGTTGAAAGTCGGGTTTTATGATGCTCAGCCGCGGTCCGGCAAAGGTGTTTTTGATGGTCACTTTTTTATTCGTCGCGCAATAAGTGAGATGAGTCGGCCCGGTCTCTTCCTGCTCTGGGCGCTACTTTATGGACAAATTAAATTTCAATAATGTACCGTAATTATTCACTGGCTGACTCTGCGTGCGGCCCTATTCGGCGAATTTTCGGTTTCACTTGGTATTCAAACCGCGGTTGATAGCTGTGAAATAAAGTTCGTATGTTATTGGAATGAAAAGTTTTTGATCAGAGGGTAATGTAGTCCTCTTTCACTATGCACCATTGCATTGGTTGGACAAACGTCGATTTTCAAGCATATTTGCTAAATTTTCTACGTCTAGGGTTTCGACGTCAGCACCTATCGTGGAGCTGACATAGACTCTGACTAGGTACTACCTGGCGAAGGTAAAACTACGTCCAAAACTTTCCAACATCAACAGTGTACGATACCGGCGACCGTCACGGTACCACCTAGAGTAACTGAATCAACCGGATGACTCCACAGCATAACGCAGCACTTCCCCATGTAACACAGTTTCACAGAAGAGTCACGGCAGCGCAGGTTTTGGTTACGCAGAATTCCTTTGCAAAATCATACTACAAAGCTGAAAAACCATAGTGGTGCTCTGGCTAATCTCTGAAGTAAACCGCTTCCATAGTTATCGAAATTCTTGCAGCGATCTATCGAGAAGTTCCTTCCGGGAATCCTATAGGCATTCTTCCTGAGATTCCTGCTTGAATTCATTCAGAGATTTCTCCAGGAGTTTCTTTTGATATTCCTCTAGACGTTCCTTCATGAATCACTTTATGTTTTTTGCCTTTCTCGTACACTTAGTGTACTGGAAAGGCTATATGTTCACTCCAAAAATGGCTTTTTGATAGAAGGCTCGGAGTTTCGAGTCACATATACCAATCAACTCAGCTCGACGAATTGAGGTGATGTCTGTGTGTGTATGTGTGTATGTGTACAAAAAAACTCACATCACTTTTTGGCAGTAAACCTCAACCGATTTTAATGACCGACGGTTCAATCGACGCGGAATCTGGTCCCATTGTTTCCTTTTGAAAATGGTTCGGATCGGTCCAGCCATTCCGGAGTTATGGCCATTTAGGTATTTCGGACCAGTACCCTTGGAAGGGGCCATACATAAAAATGTAACAAACCCATACATGCGACACTCCAAACTGTGGCATTTTGGATAGCCTGATGAACAGTTAGCAAGAAAACAGTCTCAGACCTTATCTGAACCGGTAGAGTTCCGGAACCGGTTCCGGTGTCCCGCCGGAAATGGGCAAAAATAAAAGCGAACCAAAACCATGCATGCGACACATCAAATTGCGGAAATTTCGATAATCTGATGTACAGTTAGCAATAAAACAGTCTCAGACCATATCTGAAACGGTTGTGTTCCGGAACCGGTTCCGGATATCCCGCCGGAAGTGGCCAAATATAAAATTGTACCAAACCCCTGCATGCGACACAGCAAAGCGCGACTTTTTTGATAACCTAATAAACGTTTGCAAGCAAATAGGCACAGACTATTTAAGAGACTATCGGTAGTGTTCCGCAACCGGTTCCGGGCTGGAAGTGATCCAAACCCTTGCATGCGATACCTCAAATCACGGCTTTTTAGGTAACATGAAGAACAGTTGCAAGAAAATAGACGCAAGCCATATCAGTGTGTTACGGAACCGATTCCGGGTGTCCCGACAGAAATGGTCAAATGTAAAAAAGAAACAAAACATGTAACATATCAATGACTTATTCAGTAACATGATAAACGGTTAGCCAACAAATAATCTCAGACCCGAGTGTGTTCCAGAACTGGTGACGAGACGAGTAACCCACCGGAAGTGGTAAAATATAGAAGTGAACTAAACCATAGCGGCGTTTTTGATAATCTGATGAACGATCAACAAGAAAATAGTCTCAGGCTACATCTAGAACATGTAATAATATTTCGGAATCGATTGCGGGTGTTCCATCGGAAGTGATTTAATAGAAGTAAACAAAAATCATGCATGCGATACATAAAATCGTGACTTTTTCAAAAATTTGCCAAACGGTTAGCAAGAAAACACTAACAGATCACATTAATTTTCAGCTTTTTAGGTAATCCGATGAATAGTAGACAAGAACAAAGTCTCAGACCATATTTGAGACAACCGGAATCGGTTCCAGGTGTCCCACCGGAAGTGGTCAAACGTAAAATTTAACAAAACCCATGCAAGGTGCACATCAAATAGCGGAATAATGAAAGTGAACAAAATAAATGTCAAAGCGATAAATCAAATCGTGGCTTTTTGATAGCCTGTAAACGTTGGGTAATATTATAAGTGAAAAAATTGTCAATGTCTTCCTATATGCAAAAGAACAGAATCGTGTCGTGACCAAAGCGATCCTTTCAAATCACACCATTTCAGATTCCAGCGGTGTGAATGTATAGTAGGATGATCAACGTTTTATGGAAAAATTATAATTTAATCGCATTAACACCTTATACACCTTTTCCAATCTTCAATCTCCTTTTGCTTTTAAAATTACTGCTCATAATTTGGGTGCAGCTGGTTGAGCCCTCGGCTCTTTTTATTGTGATTGAAATTTGAATGAAAAATTTACATTTCCTGCATTTTTCTCGTAAGAAGGTCAACTTTTACATGAATCGTGTTACCAATGGTAATAAAATATAGCCTAAAGTGTGCTGAAATAAACATTGGCGAAGATCACAAAGTGATCTGTGATTGTGAATAAAGTTAACCTTCTTCATGCATTAGCTGACGCTTACCTCGCTGTTGCAGTGCATGGAATGGAGTCATAATGACTCAATGCACGACTAGGGTTAAGGTGGTCAAGCAGTCAACTTAGTGGCCCGATATTTTTCAGCTTTGAGTGGATCAGTTGGCACTGTAGGATAAACTCCATACTTTGAAGCAGTATTGAAGAGAAGAAGATTCGTTGTCAGTAGAAACCAGTTTCTATGCCTTCATATGATTAAGAGGATGTTATCTGCTTTCCAATAAGAACGAATTATATATGTTCGCGCTTAAAATCAGTCTTTCGGACACTTTGATGCGCCTTGAAATACTTAGATTTCAACTGTTACTACTCTAACTCCCTATCAAACTCTGTTTTGCTCTGGAATTTCGTCAACTTATACGGCTTATAACTATAACACACAGAATACATAAACAATTGCTGCTCTGTTGCACAATGACACTGATCCGCATTTGAATTAACTGCTTGACGGGGGTGTGGAACATCTTCATCTGGGGGCTAAGTTTCTGCTGCTGTTTTCTGTTGTGGTTTCCTCATCAGAAGTGGTTTTCCTCGAAGTAGTGGAAGAAGATATGGAGTATCGTGATCAGGGCCGGATCTAAGGTGGGGCCGGGGGGTGCCGGGCCCCGGGCCCCCACGTTTTAGGGTCCCCACAAAAACCTTCTTTGGTTGCTAACGTTAGCTTTATTTTTCATATTGCTCAAGTACTGTTCGAAAATAAGGAAAAATATTTTTGGTCACCTCTCAGAAGGGCCTCCACATCCGCTTGGGCCCCGGGCCCCCACAATCCTTAATCCGGGCCTGATCGTGATGATGAGTAGTATAAATTGGAACAACTTACTTGGCAGACCGTTTTGGACTGCCTGAACAATTTTTCACGATTTGGTCTACCAGGATGTTCCAATGTTCGCCGCATCTTATTTTGAATTGGAGGACTGAACTGGAGATCTTATAGTTGCCGATGGAAGATCGAAGCATGGTTGATTACAGCTCTGTTTCGACACTCGTGGCATCTGCTGACTCCGCCCGATATTGACAAAAAGATGTTGACAATCTCCTTCAAATGGATCGTGACTGCGAAAAAGATGATCGGTGAACTTTTTGCAAATTCAAACAATACGTAACTTAACTGGTATGCGGAGGCCGGTTGGCCTCCGTTGCTGCAGAAGTCCTAGTTCTCCTCAGCCGTTGCAGATGGTTGGTTATCCTTGTTGGTCCTGTACGCTGTGTTGTGTCTGTGATTCACCCATTTGTTTTGATTCCGCCGATTTGATGAATGCTCAGTAATATGGGTCAACGAATGCGGTTCGCTGAACGATGAGTCAGGTATTCGACCAGAGACTATCCAGCCAAACGCAGTATTTTGCAGCGTAGGACCTCTGCTCGTTAACTTCTGCCGCTCCTCACCAAGGAGGTCCATAAAGTACTCTGCTCCAATGATCAAATCGATAGATCCAGGTTCATGGAAATGTGGATCGGCAAGAATGATTGACGGTGAAAAATTCCATCTCGATGGATCGACGGCGGAAGTGAGCTCCGGTAAGACGTGAAATTGTATCTCTTCGGAAAAATCGGATACAGCGCTGCACCTGGGTTCTACCAACGCAGTAACGACCTTTGTGGAGACCGACTGAGAGGGACCAATTCCTTGGACAGATAAATACGAGGGGCTTTCTCGAAAGCGAAATTTTTCAGAGAAACCTTTGGACATTAGGCAATGTTGAGAACAAGAATCTAACAAGGCTCGTGCAAATATTGATTTGCCAAATCGATCGTAGATTTTGACAAGAGCCGTAGAGAGGAGTATGTTCTGAGTGGGAGTAATAGGCAATGAAACAAAATTTTGGCTAGTTGTGGCAATTTGTTCTGTGACTGATTGATTGTATATGTTTGGCGAGTTGGCAGAGGTAGCTGTGTTAGTGGTCTGTATCTGTTCATTTGATTGCAATGGATTGACATGTGGCTGCTGTTGTGCTTGTGTCGGCGGTCTTGACAGTGAGAATGGAACGGAGGATCGTGCTTCTTCACTATGCAGCATGGAGTGGTGCCTTTGGTGACAGTGATGACATACTCCACGTTCGCAGGTCCTGGCATAGTGTCCTGGATAGAGGCAATTCCGACATAGATTCGCTCGTGTGACAGCTTCATCTCTTTCCGATACCTTCATCTGTTGAAATATAACACAATGGAATGGAGAATGCCATGTTCCGTCACAAAAAGGGTAGGATGACTTGAAGACGGCTTGACATACGACGGTTGGTTTCAAATATCGTTGATCTTCATGGCTTGATTCGGATGGAGTTAGCGATTGGAGAACTGCACAATGATTGCGAAAAAAGGTAATGAGATTCTGATAAGTTGGGACATTCTTGGAGTTATGATGAGTCTCCCAGTGCCTCAAGGTGACAGGATCCAAACGGCTACACACCATATGCACAAGCAGAGTACTCCAATCAGCCGTTTTCTCGCCAATCTTATCTAACATTTGTAGATTTTTCTCAAACTCGCTGATTAGGTAGTTGAGTCCGTTGTAGCTTTCCTTTCTGAGTCCATCCACAGCAAAAAGAGCATCGATGTGAGCCTTTACAATAAGCTTCTTGTTCTCATAGCGAGCTTGTAATGCTTGCCAAGCTATATTGTAGTTAACTGCTGAAAGCTCAATCGAATTGATCTCCTGTAGAGCTTCCTCAGATAGAGATGATCGCAATAAATTTGTCTATCTCCTCTCCTCTCCTCTTCTTGGCATAACGTCCTCACTGGGACAAAGCCTGCTTCTCAGCTTAGTGTTCAATGAGCACTTCCACAGTTTTTATCTGAGAGCTTCCTCTGCCAATGACCATTTTGCATGTGTATATCGTGTGGCAGGCACGAAGATACTCTATGCCCAAGGAAGTCAAGGAAATTTCCTTTTACGAAAAGATCCTGGACCGACCGGGAATCGAACCCGTCACCCTCAGCATGGTCATGCTGAATACCCGTGCGTTTACCGCCTCGGCTATATGGGCCCTCCATCAACTGACTGTTGCTATCAATTAAGCTGCGAAAGCTGTCGCGGAATGTGATCCAATCACGAACCTTTCCACTGAATGTCGGAAGTCTGATTTCTGGTAGCTTAACCCTTGGAAATGTTGCCGTCCGATTTGATAAACTGCTTTCGCTCGACGTGGGTTCTTCCTTTTTCTTCACCAGACTCAGAAGTCCTGCCTTTGCACGGAAGTAGCGGTCCTCGAATTCGCTAAGAACTTCCAGGTTCCTTTTCTGCTGATCCTCTTCTGATTTTATATCCGCGTCTCCATCCACTGCAAGTTCATCCAAAAGAAGCTCTATCTTCCTTCGCACCTCAAAAAATTCACCATACACTGAATCCATAACTTGCATTCGCACTGGACATTGCCGTTCATCCCTGGTTGGATCGTAGTTGGTCAAGAAACGTTCTGTTCCGTCCAATGTGTTGAACAACTGCCTTTCACGTTTTTGTAAGCTGCGCAGATCATTAGCCATTCTGGAGTACATCAACCAGCGAACGAAAAATAATGCACTTTCCTCACTGCAGCGTGACCAGCATCGATCAATTCGATCCTGTTCGAATGCAAACCACCGTCACCGATTCCACTTCTGCACTCTCACTTCCTATCAACTCGACGTTCCAAAACATACAGACTTTCAACCCAACAGACAGCAGCGAGGGGGAGCAACCATCAAACCGAAAACAGCCAAAATATCTAGCAAATCAAACAAGACCAAAATATTCAACGAACACACCAGGAATGCTACTTGCCAATTGAAAATACTCGCATGCAATTTATAACTTTTATTTCAACCAGTTTTGTCACACCCTATTGACTACTGTTTCATGCATTGAATACTTCCCAATCTCTTCTCAGTCGCCAGTCAGCCGTCCAAAATGTCTCCTTTCTGGAAGATCGGTCAGCAACGATGGCGCACCAATGCGATAGCGCTATGTTCACTGGAGGTGGTAGATGACACAATATTACAGCACGATCGAAGCACTTCACACTTTCCGTTTGATTTTATGCAGCAGTTTTTGTCAGGGTTCATTCACGAATTTCAGTTCACAGTTGTAGGGGATTTTTTCGCTTATAAGGGTGTCCGAAAGGTAACCGTCGGATCCGGTTCGAAGGACCAAATGTTCGCGCTTAAAATCAGTCTTTCGGACACTTTGCACAGAAACTCGCGATCACAAGAAACAGTACTACAAACAGTTTATTCACGAGAAACAATAACACCAATTTATTCTTTACGCGAACACAACAAAACATTGATTTATTGACGGATAATATTCTGACGCGACGAACTGTATGCAACGACGGTTTATTTGCTTCTGCCTTCCTACATCGGATTTGCTTGTTGGCTAGCCGGCCAACCGAACGAGATGCGATCGGCCAAAAAAGACTATTGACAATACATTTACAATATAAACGAACAAGAGACGGGACAGTTTGATCAGATGCGTGTATAGAAATGAAACTGGTCGATTTCAATTTTGTTTCGCTTCAACAATATAAATAACATCAACGGCATAGATGTCATGTGATTTGACGAACGTAAAAAAAAAAAAAAAAATACACGGACACCGTCTTCAGCCAGAGGCTGTACAGACTGCACGAAACTTAACACTAGACACGGACATACGGAGCATGCACCAGTTGATACAGAGAAGAAACTATCCTCCCGAAAAGTTTCATCGTCCGGAGCGGGATTCAAACCCTCACTCCATAGCATGGTGCGATTAAAAGCTTGATGACCCTAACCGCACGGCTACGAAGCTCCACAAATCGAGAAGCTGGGCAAATCAGTTATTGATTCGCAATTTTAAATTGGTCCTTCAACACTTGACAAATAATAGGCAATAGAAATACACTACACATTAAACTAGAACAATTTTGAAAATTTGTGCTATAAATTCTTTTTGAAGTATTTCTATGAACTCTGGCAGGAATCTGTAGATTAACGGCTACACAGTCTTAGGGTTCAAAAAATGAGTTTTATTATTCACCCGACGTTTCGACACGGGGATAGTGTCTTCCTCAGGGGGAAAATAAATATTAACGTTTTTGGTCAAATGTTTTGTCTAAACTTTAACTGTCTCGTTTTGTGTCGTTTTTGGTACATGCTTACACTTCGAAATCACTTAAACAGTTCAACGTTTTTTTGGCAGGAATTTCTACTAAATCTGGGATCTAATGCCGCGAACTCACTTGTGAAATACAATGTTTACTTTTTTTTCAATCTTTACCAATTAAGGCGAAAGTGGAAGCATTTCCTCACTTTTTGGTTTTTGATTTTTTTTTATTAAATAACGAAGCAATATTTTCAAAATCGGTTTTCGTACACAGTTAGAGGAAGGATCATGGTATCTCTTGATTTGTTTTTCAGATGAAAAATGTTTTTCAGTTTTAACGAAATCATTTTTGAATAAAATTTCAAAAAAATATGGTTTTTGGAAAATTGGTAAAAGTTGTATATCTGAAAAAATCCAGGAGATAGCTCGACCCTTCCTGTGTATGAAAACCGATTTAGAAAATATTGCTTCGTTATTAACGGCAGCCTATTTATTGCACCCATAAACAAATAGAAACGCTCCATAGAAAATCAAAAAGCGCTCATAAAGAATGAACATATGTTCGATGAAAATATGTAATGTTACCCATAAATAATTGAGAACGTTCCATACTTTATAAAACATGTACCGGTAAAACATAAAATTTTCTCATTAAAAGTGGAATTTTGCACCAATAAATAATACTGAAATGCTCCATAATAAAATACAAATGCTCCATAGAAAACTGCAAATGTTCCATAAAAAATTAAAATTGTACCCATAGAAAATTAAATATTGCTCCATAGAAAAAATGAATTGCACCATAAAAAATTGAAATTGCACTATAGAAAATAGACAAACGTTCCATAAGTATTATTAAACTGCACCATAGAAAATATGAATTGCTCCATGAAAAATTGAAAATCCTCCATAGATAGCATATTCTCATAATTTCATTCGATTGGACTGAATTGCTTTACATTGCACTGCTTCAGTGGTGCAAATGTTTAAAATTATGGAGAATTTTGAATTTTTTATGGAGCAAATTGTACTTTATGTGGTGCAGTTTGATATTACTTATGGAGCATTTGTCTATTTTCTATGGTGCAATTTCAATTTTTTATGGTGCAATTTAATTTTTATATGGAGCAATATTCAATTTTCTATGGGTACAATTTTATTTTTTTATGGAGCTTTTGCATTTTTCTATGGAGCATTTGTATTTTATTATGGAGCATTTCAGTATTATTTATTGGTGCAAAATTTCACTTTTAATGAGAAAATTTTATGTTTTACCGGTATCTACATGTTTTATAAAGTATGGAATGTTTTCAATTATTTATGGGTAACATTGCACATTTTCATGGAACATGTGTTCATTCTTTATGGAGCGCTTTTTAATTTTCTTTGGAGCATTTGCAACTTGTTATGGTTGCAATAACCTTTTGCCGTTATTAACTAAAAAAATCAAAAAGCAAAAAAAATGAGGAAATGCTTCCAGTTTCGCCTTTACCTAATCACAGCATATTCGTCCACTGGAGCACTACGAGAGCGATTACAACGGACAGCTGCACTTAAACTTTGTATTGCGCCTAAATTTATTCTATTCTAATTCTACAATATCGGACTGGTGCCTTTGTGCTGCTTTCACTTTTCTACTCTGTCCATGACAGAATGATGAGCACGAGGATGTGGGGAGGCTTGAGCAACTGCCGAAAAATTTCATGTGCCTGGGCTGGGATCGAATCCATCACCATCCGCTTATGAAGCAAACGTGTGACTACTTGCACCACAGAGGAATCCTGAAAGAAATTCGGATGGGAATATATGGCGGAATTTCTGAGCAAAATCCTTCAAGAAACTCCTGCAGAAATTGCAGAGGAAACTCTTTAAGGAATTCGATAACAAATACCTAGAGATTTCATGTGGAAATCCAGAAAGTCATGGAAATTCCTGAATTTACTCCTGGAGGAACCCGTGAAAGAACACCTGGATGGATATGAAAAAGAACTTTTGATTAATCTCAGAAAAAAAAATCCTAGAGGAATCCCAGAATGAACTCCTGTGAACTTGTGGACTTCTTGAGGAGTTTTAAAAAATATTCGAAAGTAAATCCAAGAAGGAACTCGTGAAGGGATCCTAAATGATTCTTGCAGAAATTGTGGAACGAACCCCCGGAGAACTTTGGAAGGAATTCATGAAGGAATTCCGTAAGGAATTACTGGAGAAATTCTGGATGCTTTCTCTGAGGAACCGCTGGAAGGAGTTGCTAGAGAAATCTCAAAAAGGCTTCCTAGATGAATTTCAGGTGAAAAATTTTTTTGGGAATCTCAGAAGAAAATCCCGGAATAAATGCTTTGAGGAATTTCAGAAAAAGGAAGTTATTTCTGAAGGTTTCTCAGGAACATCTCCTAAAGGAAACTCACCAGCCAGTCATAATTTAAATTACACACTTCTCAATGGATGCAACATCATGAATTCATTCACACTATCCATGGGAAGCCGAAGTTATTGTTCCTGAAGTTCTTTTAATACAAATGACATGTATCAAATCGCTTCAGGCACCTTGGCACAACATTACGATAATGATATACCATCTGGGTTTAAAAAATCACAACTCAATTCAGTTGCTCATGATCATACTCTGGGATCATGACCGGATCCAGCGCGTCACCGAATAGTCGTAAATTTTCGGATTTAATAAAGTGCAAAGCGCTGTTAACGCGTCATCTGACATGTGACCTGCTGGTGCCCATCGCAGTTGTCTGATTTGTGCCTCACCTTCCATAATCCTCCCTCAGCCATGAAAGTCGTATAGGTATCGGAGGTGGCAGCTTCATGAACCATCCCAAAAACAGCAAGTCCGATGCCTCGCATAAAATCACCGCACTTCCTGTCGGAGGTGGAAAATTCCCACGGCCTGGGCTCACACCCGCCCGAACAGCTGAAAATTATATAAAATGTTAATAATTTAATTTTCTCTCAACGCGCCGCGCCGCCAACTCACCGCCTAGTCTTTGGCATCGCGGCACTTGCTCACGCAGCTTTTCGATCCGGCGATGTTTGTTTTTGATCGGCTTTGTGCGCTCCTTGATGGAGAAGAGGCTGGGTTGAGCTGGGTGGTGGTGTGAAGCCTATAATTTAAAATTGCTATTTTCGAAGCCATCGTCGTCATCATCGGCATCGTTTTGGGTTCATTTTTTTTTGTTTCAGAGCAGTTCCCATTACACTTGATGGTCGGTTGCGAGAGTTCATGTGCGAGCGCACCTTTGTGGCTCCTCAGAGGTCCACGTTCGAAAAAAAAAGCCTAAGATGATGAAATAATAGCAACCACTTGTATAAATATATGTGCCTTTTGGTGAAATTATATGTAAACGATGCTGATGATGATGATCGTGCGACCAAGCCCTCGCCCCGACTCGACTCGAATGAGTATGCACTTTTCCTTCGGCAATAAAGTTTATATGCGGAGCGATCCATATTTACCCAAAATTTATACGATGGGCTCTAATTGATGTTCAATATAAAATAGCATTAACACTTTCCAGCTGGGTTTCGACGTTTTTTTTTTTTTCGAAAGTTAAGATTGAAAGGAATACACTTTTGATACACAAGCTGTCACCATAAGTTGGAACTGGCGGATTTCATAGAATTCCAACGGTTAGTGCAATTACCACTTTTAGATACATGAGAAATCATGTTCACAGTGACGGTTTACATAGTTCTTCTTAATTGTAAAGTTTGAACATATTCATCCTATGCTGGTGCAACGGTTTTCTACCGACGCGACGCTCCAGGTGCAACAGGCTTACCAGCTGTCATTCCTGGTGAAGCGCCCAAAAAATCGTTAGCCCGACTCCATATGCTCCAAAGCAACCAAGTGTAGCTTCCACCTAATATGTAGCCACCGTCCACCCGTCAAACTTGTTATCACGAAAGCCATCACTTGCTAGCCGGTGTCGCCGCTGGACCGATAAAGTGCAGCTTGGCACATGACCCGGACACGGACCGACGCGTGCCATACGGGATCCTCCGCGGACGACAAGTCCTTATGACTCTACGAACCACCATAAAACACCACCACCAGCCGGCTCAAATCACCCAAGCGTTCCGATGTCAGTCACGGTTAGCTACCCCCGCACAAATGAAAGTAAAGAAAACATTTGCTCAGCGCAACGAAGGAGTTTGCGCACGCGCTTGTGCACTATGCGCGTTTGGTTCCATTCCATGAGTCATAAAAACGGGACTTCCGGAAGGAAGACACGCCGGGTTATTAACAGAGCGCCAAGTGGTCGACGGTCGGTCGTGTGCTGCAATGTTGTTCCGGATGAGAGCTTCCTACGATGAGCCTGCTGGTGGTTTTGCTGGACGTCGGATAAAATATGCACCCTCACTCACCCTGCGGAACGCGTGGATCACTCACTCTCCAGAAAAAGGACGTTGCATGTACCTACTTTATCCCAGATGGTGTCCTGCCGCTGCGGGTAATCATCCTTAGGTGTGCGTGTGTGCGCAAACCGCATAACGCACCGATATGGATGAAGAGTAGTGCCTTCTGACGCCCCGTTGCTTTAATTATGTCCATTAGGAAAATTAAAATGATGATCATTTGGAACTGCCACAAGAAAATATTTTTGATGTCTTTTGAAGCAAAGACATTTTCATCCAAATTGATAAAGATTTCGAGAAATAGGCACTACACCATTGGCAACGGACAACATACGAAATAGCCAGTGAATCAATGGAGAATTTTTCGAAAAATTGTTACCGACTGGAGCGGTAATTGAACCCACATTCCAAAACAAACAAGATTTTCTTAGCAATAATTCCAGGAAAGGACATTGATCTTCTTAGCGTAACGTTCCCATTGGGACAAACCCTACTTCTCTCAGCTTAGTGAACTTCATAGCTCCCACAGTTATCATCTGAGAGCTTCCCCTGTCAATGACAATTTTGCATGTGTATATCGTGTGGCAGGCACGAAGAAACTCTATGCCCAAAGAAGAAAAAAAAACTTTATGGAAAGTTCCTGGACAGAATTGAACCCGTCACCATCAGCATGGTCATGCTGAATACCCACACCTTTACAGCTTTGGTTTAAGGGGCCCTCACACATATTTGAATAACCATCTTTAAGGATACACTCTTAGAAAAATTTATTTTGGTAAATTTAAGTTCGCTGAATGCACAGCAAAGCAGCGGCCTTTGCATGAGCATGAGCAGCATGAGCATAGATGACCGCACCATTCGTAGTTGCTACTCCGTGATTGACCAGAATAATCGAAATTGCACAAGGAACCAATGAATAGGGCTTAGGACTAGCTTACTATTCTCAATGTACACAGGTCGAGAGCTCTCATCTTTAATAGGGTCAATAACGGCGCCGGCCACGTCCTTACGGTCATCGAGGATGGGAGAGAATGTTAGTAAGACAAACGTTGTTATAAAGACCGCGAATCGCTGCATCTCCACGTTTGTCTCATGAAGGATTTTTTTTGTTAGTAGGGTAAGGTACATTGTCAGTCCGGGAGTCACCTATGGTTGGTGATATGATTTGACAATGGATCAATATACACAAACCGCCGTTAACAACCGACCACTTTTCGACGCAAAAACTAGCCATAAAGACAATTCTATCGCGCGTCTCCACTCCACTAGGGAGTAGACACCTTTAGTCTATTCCACACAGAAATACACTGAACGCGACTCACTGTTCGGCGCCCGGATTTTTCTTCTTTTTTTTTCGACCGGCGAGCCCAAACTAACACTTTTCACTTTTTTGTGTAAATGCAAATGTAAATGTAAAAATGAAAGAAAATATTTATTATCAACAAAAAGTGTATTGGGAACTAGCGCGACGGGAAGCAAAAAATTCGGAACCGACTCGATCCACGACCACGACGCGTTCACCGCACACTCACCGCCGTCGAAATGCTCACTTCGGAATACAAAATAGAAAAGGAAAAAAAAAAATCGAGCCACCGAAGCAAACGCGCGCGAACTGGCACCCGGACGAAATTCTACTACACACTCTGCACAGAAAAGCAAAAAAGCAGCGGCCTTTTCACACAAATTCTTCATTACACCAAAAAAGCTAGCCATGAAAATGTTAAATACTTCTCAGGTCATTTTGACAGACCACACACATGCCCGAAAAAGACGGATCATATATTCTACTTTATCGATGTTGTCTCCCCGCTTTTTAAGCTCATGTTACATCTGTCAAAATGACTTGATAAAAGTCAGTCAGTTTGAGGTAAGGTTCGTCGGTGTAATAAAAAATGTACATTAGGGTGTCCCAAAATTGCACATGGTCAAAAAGCTTGGGAGCTCACCCTGTAAATGATAGCTAAGGGTGTTAGAAACAAACTTGTGTATGAAGGCAACTTTCAGAAATGGTCGCCTCGGCGAGATTTTTGATAAAATTGCCATTTTTCGTAATAAATTGCATACAAATATTTTTTACCATACAAAAATTGGCAATACCCACCATTTTCATATTTTTTGCAGCTTGATATAGATACAAACTGCTTGAGAAAAAATATTACCGACATGTTTTGTAACTTGTTGATACTGAATTTTTGAATTTATGTACTAAAATTTGCCATTTTTTGATATACTCTGCATTTTACCCATCATAAAATGTATCTCATCTTAATGCTAATTTTAAACAATTTCCATAAAAAGATGGGAAACTTTATGAGGAAAAACTTTGCCGAAGACAGCATGGCGTTTTTTTTTTATCCGTTGTAGAGTTATTCATGATTTACTATTTGGAGAAATTTGTTTTTTAGGTATTTTTCTAAAAAAATGTGACATGAGAACTTCCAAAAAACAAGTGAAAAATCACGTATGATCTACAAGTTTTTGTCTTGATTGTGTTATGGAATTATGGTGATATCATTAATTGATTTTTAGATTTTGATATTCGATCCCTTCATACAGAAAGAATTCTAGAAAAGCTAGCTCCCTCGACAAGCTTCGTACTGTATATTGGTTTTTTAAAGATATTCTCCAACAAAATGTTGAGCCACATTTTTGCGTTTTTCTTACTTTCCTGACGATTTTCTCAATTATTTTCCCGCACGAAGACGTATAAGTCCTGGACCAGTGAAACAGCCCAGAAAACAGTGGCAAATTAAAAAAAGGCGAACCAGTTGATTCCCATATTCAAATCGCGATACCAAACACCTTCCGCAAGAATACCAGTTTTTAAATAATTAGTTCCAATTCATGACATTCTAAAAAGCAGAGCATGTCTTTTTCACATTTACTGACTTGAACTATCTTATCAACACCGAAAATAAGATTCACCGAGGCAAATTGAAACGTTTGGGATGAGATGAACCAGCGAGTTAACCTAATGTTATCCAAGGTTAGAACATTTTGATTACCATTACACATACACGGCATTTAATAAGACAAGGTAGGCTATTACCACCAATCAAAAACGCTGAAATTTTGACCAATCATCAATCATCATTAAAACTCCATTGGTAAAATTTTGAGCGAGATCGAATAAGTTTTCTGAAAGTTATAGAACTTTTAGTAAAACTTGTAAGATTTTTGAACTCATTTTTAAAACATTATACCTCAATATGTACTCGATGAAAATTTTTCATGTTTTTTGTGTGATAGCTTATATCTAAAGCTTTCATATGCAGCTACATTTGAGGTTTTATGATCACTACAAAAATATGAAAAATGTGCTTATGGATTTACCATATTTTGCACATATAATCTGCCAAACGTTTTCCACCAATAAAAGAGCATTAACTGAACGAAATATACATAGGACCGAACTTCCTTCGGTGTTTCCCCAAGGTTTTTTTTCCCCAAAAATTTCTCCTGGAATTTTTTCGAAGATTGTCATAGGTTTCTCCAGGAACTCCTCGTGATCTTCATCCAGGATCTTTTATTTTTCTATATTGGGATTACAACTGAAACAGTTCTTAAACTGCGCTCAGCTGATTATTAAAGAGTGAACTAAGCGCTGAGTGTTTGCGTACTTATAATAATGTACTTAGCCTAATTTAAGCCCAATTTTTCCCAACCACTGCTAACTGCTACCTAAACAATCACATCTTAACAACGGCGACATATGATGGACATCGTTTAAAGTGCAGCAAACTGGTACCATTTCCCCACCTCGCATCAGCTTAGCAGGAGTACCAACAACCTTAGGAGCCCTTGTAAGTAGGATAATGATTCCGGTTGGAATCCCGCGCCTACACGCGTTACTTTTGATTTTCCTAAGGTGGCCGGCCACACTGAGACTAAGTTTTAGCGCTTAAAAGTATGCTCAGCACCAAACCAATGCTAATCATACCATCTATGCACAGTACGGGTTCACAGTTGAGAAAGGTACAGGACACACTGAGTAGTTTAAACTGGTTGATCGGACAAGTATGATCGTAGTTTCGATTTAAAGATATTGAAGGAGCGTTCTTCTCTAATATTGTGAGGTATAAATTTAAATATAATTTTAAATATAATAATATAAATGTATAAATTTATTCCTTCCGCTATAATACTATCCCTAGCAGTGCTAGTTCTTGTAAAAAGAACATGTAAAAGTGAACGCTGACGAGTGTAATGAATATGCATATCTGAAATGGCTATTAGCGCAAAATTGCATTTAACCCTTTTATGTACAACTTTATAGATAAACACATAAATTTCATATTTATGAATATTTGAAATTGGAGTATAATTGATTTGTGGGAAATAATCGGGGTAGCTTTTTCATTGTTTTGATGATACAGTTTTGAATACGAGCTAGAGAAGGGTGATCTAGAGCACCCCCATAGGAAGTTCATGTAAAGAAAGTGGGGATATACATATCCATAATAAATTTTCCATGCTACATCCATAGATACAAATTTTCTAACTCTACGCAAGGCAAAAGCCAAGGAGTTTATTTTGTTAGAAATGCTAAGAATATGTTTTTTACAAGTTAGGCTTTCATCAATCCACAGACCCAGATAATCCATGAATTCTTTTTGACATATTCTAGAATTATTTAGCATTAAACTAACTTCAGGATCCCATGTTGAGATTCCGCACTACTTCCAGAAATGCCTTTGGTCATTCTTCCAGGGATTTTTCCAAAGACTCACCCAGGAATTCCTCCAGAGATTTTATTCACGGATTACTCTAGAAATTTCTCATAGAATTCATTTATGAACTCCTCTTGGCCTGTCACCAGGAATTCCAGCTGAAGGAATTCCTCTAGATCTGAATCTCTAGAGAAATCCCCCAAAGAATTTCAGGAGATAGACAATCCCATCCCACCAGGACTGCCAGGAGGAATCCTGAGAGAAATTTCTAGAACATATATCACGAGCAGTGCCTAAAGAAGTCCCTGGAGGATTCGGCAGAGATATTCTGAAGAAAATCTCAGGAGATTTTTTTTTTGAGGAATCCCAAGAAGATTGCCCGAAAGAATCCAACAAGAATGCCAGGGGGAATTCTACGAGGAATCCCTAGAAGATTCCCTGGAGGTACACCAGTTAGAATTGCTGTAGGAGTCCTAGGAGGAATTGCTGGAAGAACCGCAAGAGGTATTGCTTGAAGAATTCTAGCTGGAATACTTGGAGGTAGGCCAAATGAAATTCCTGAAGAAAATTTCTCGAGAAATTCCTGGGATATTCGCTGGAGGAACTTCTGGATGAATCCCAGGGAGATTGTCTTGAATAATTTCGACACGAAAACCTGAATAAATCTCAATAGAAATCTCGAGAGAAATTGCTAGAAGATTTCCAGGAGGTATCATGGTATGAATTTCTAGATAAATCCTAGGAGGGATTGCTGGAGGAATCTCTGCAGGAATATCTAGTGTAAACCTATCAGGAATGCCTGGAGATATCCTAAGAGAAGTTCATTGAAGAAATATCGGGAGGAATCCATAAAGGAATACCTAGAGAAATCACCATAGGCGAAACTACGGGGGGTGCCGGGGGTGCCAGGCACCCCCAAGAATTTGAATGCATTACTGCCCAAGTAACACAGAAAACATCTTTGAAAATGAAATTTGTAAAAGATGTTATAATGTAGTTCTATAATCGTATTTGAACACATCTTGTGTTGAAATCATGTTTTATCTATGTTTGACAAAAACAAGTTTCCAAAAAATCTTATCAACATCACCACAAGTAAGAATAACATAAATTTAACGTTGATGGAACAAGATTTTTGTATCTTCGTCTGCTTCAATTAAAGATGTTTTGTAAACATTGACAGCACATAGTTAAAACCTTTGTTTCCGAATATGTTATCAATACGTTATTTTAAAGTATTGAATACGTCAACATACAAGAATATCATTTCACAGTCTCTTCTTGAAAATCACTGTCATGAACATTATAAATGGAACATTTTTTACAAATAAAAACACACGGAAATTAAACCATAATAGCATCCACACCCATATTTATTGCTTTGTCATTTGTTTAAAGATAAATACAGGTACATAAACACTCTTTACAATGGTTGACGACTGTGGAAATGACTGTGGACTGTGTGCCTGAATAGATCCGAAGAAGGAATCCACCACTTCTAACTTCACCTAAATATCCTTATAACTTTAGATACTTACGTGGCGGCTTAATCTCACTGGAAAGCCCAGTATTAACACTATAAATGATCCCGCGAAACATTAGAAATTAATTTATTGATATTGGCTTCGTAAACTGCACACTAAGATTGTAATTGTTATATTTATGTTCAAAATAGGTATCCAAAACAAAAATCCCATCCATGTATATGCTATTTGCAGATGGTTGTTTGAAATACGTTGAATTGATGTTTTTTCAATGTATTATTGTAGGTACTTGAGAAACATGTTATTGAGATGTCCATAAAATGTAATTTGAACGTATATCTAATATTTTGAAATTTTCCATATCAGGCCAGATGAATTACAGTGCCTGCAAAACAAGTTTCACACTGTAACGCTTCAACCGCTGATATATCTGCATTTTCTCTCAAAATAATTATTTCTCTGGGAGAGTTAAAACATTGATTGAAAAAATATATTTTCCTTATCCTTATTGCACATTATAAAAACACATCATTAAAGCGAAATAAATGAAAATAGCTTTCCAAAACTTCCTGACGGTACTGTGTCAAGAAGCCACCATGTTGCATGTCTGAAAATGTGTTCGAAAAACTCAAACAAACATTAGAAATGACAAAAATCCCAAAATCCTCTCTTCTTGTTTCCAATCCAATGAAAAGCGCATGATTTCATGAAGAGTGGATGTGTTTATTTCACCATAAATTTTGAATGGCACATGAAATTAGATCACATCGAGATGGTAAATTACAAATGGAATGAGAGGATTAATAATGATGTTGACCCATAATCATAATAGTTGCCTTATTTATTTACACAATGTGTGTTTGATAAGTAATGATTTCTCTGCGAGTAAAAAATAAGTTTTTACGATGTTTGCAGAGAACATATTCAATACTTAGTTTTATGTTATAATAATGTATTGAAAAACATCTTTAGTAACATCGAAGATGTTTTATAAGCCGCCATTTTTTGCGCTTTTTCGGTGACATAAGTGTACTAAAATACGTTTCCGATACTTGGATACTTGTGCGTTTGTATGAACCATGTATTATTTACATTATGTTAACAAGTTGTGTTACTTGGGTGTGAGATTTGAGGCTATGAATAATGAATGGATGAACCAATGAATATTTGTTAGTAGTGCACCCCCATGGGAAAAGTCGTAGTTTCGCCCATGGAAATCACTGGAAGAATCGATAGGAGTGTTTCTGGAGGAATCCATGAAAAAAAATCCCTGAAGATATTCCAGAAGGAAGTATTTCGGATATCACAAGAACAGCTCAGAATGATGTACCAAGGAAAACCATCATGAATTTTGTGATTTCGCTGAACGCAACGCTTAATACGGACTGCCATTGCTCACTGTACGCGGAAAGTTGACAATCTGATCTGATGATCGCTCAATATTTACTACAAACTACACGACAGGTTACTGACTCGTCACTACGCTTACTTCACTCGGGAAGCAAACAATCCACAAACATAAAAACTTGATTAGTAGTAAATGCCGTTACTTGACGTAACGGACCAATCAAAGTGTTTGAGGCATACTAAATTAGACTAAATTGTACGGTTATTGAACAAATATTTCTTAATTTGTTACAGTAAGCAATAGTATGAAACGAGCTCACCCATTCGTGTGCCTCCATCTATCTCTCCAAAGCTGATTGTTCTGGTCTCTCGCACTCGAACGAGGCATAAAATCAAAACTCAAAAGAACCTCTAAATGCATTCGCGGTAATGCATCGAGTTCGCGCCCGAAAGATTTTGCTTCCACCGGAGAAGCATGCGGTTTGAATCAGGCCAGAAGTATTTCAGATAATGTAAGTAAAACTGGCACAAAATGGTGTATTTCGAAAACCGTACCATTTTCAAAACTTGGCCCCGGAACCGGAATCCGGAGAATCGGTATACTGATTTCAAAATGGTAAAAGTGACCAATCATCATGATAATATGCGAGAACTTTCAAAATCATGTAGTTTGATATGCCACATAACGGTGTTTATTCATCTTCGATAAATGGACCCCGGAACCGCGAAAACCGCATATCGGTTCCAAAATGGCCAAAAGCATTTCGAATAACACAAAAACAGCTCAGAATGATGTATCTTGAAAAATCACGAAGTTTGAGGTGTCGCATGATGTTCTTCTTATTCTTCTTCTTCTTCCTCTTCTTATGTGGCTCTACGTCCCCACTGGGACTTGGCCTGCCTCGCTTCAACTTAGTGTTCTTCGAGAACTTCCACAGTTATTAATTGAAGGGCTTTCTTTGCCTACCATTGCATGAATTTGTATATTGAGAGGCAAGTACAATGATACACTATGCCCAGGGAGTCAAGAAAATTTTCCCGACTGGAACGGGAATCGAACCCGCCGTCTCCGGATTGGCGATCCAAAGCCTTGACCACTAGGCTAACTGGAGACCCCATGATGGTATTGCATCATATTCAAAAATTGATCCCGGAACCGGTTCCTCGGAACAACCGTAAACTGATTCCAAGGCACTTAGTGACTGGGATGGACATATTATTCCATCATTCTAGTTCACTTAGGTCTGAACTGTTCTCATATCGAAAATTAAATTCCAATGACCGGAATGACTGCAGAACCAGCTGGCCATTCCAACATTTCTTGGCAAATCCCTAAATAAGAAGGAGATGCGCTTCTTAATGTCTAAAGGTTAATTATTTGTGTTAGATTTACCGAATTTCTTTGCACGTGAATTTTGTCCAGATTTAATCCTATGTGTCATCTCAATGACCTAGACTAGATGATTCTTTACTCGTAGGATTATCATTTTCTTGAATCAATGTGCAGTGTTTTTCATTTGTTTTTATTAAATTATTTCAAATGTGGGTTGTTTCAAATTGTTGTTCTATTTTTATGTTCAGAAACAATAATCTCATTATTGTCGAAACATCTCTTTGGCTTGGTCAGCCATTTGAACAAGGAGTGCCAACAAAA
>NC_085137.1:56565655-56604644 GCF_035046485.1 Aedes albopictus | reverse complement strand
ATGAAAATTAGCATAAAGGACTTTAGGAATAGGGGTTTTGACCCCATTCCCGGCACTACAGGTAAACAAAATTGTTCAATACCTAAATTCACAACGAAACGACCGTTTCCGTTCACTTCTTCTATCTGGATCAGATACCTTATTGTGTGAAATTGTTGTTGTTAACAGTGATTGCTGTGAAGATTTCCTGCCGGAAAGTTGATTTTGAACGAGCTTACTGCACCTAGTCCAGCGCCAATTCTTGGCACCAGTGCCGAACTTCCAGCAAAATCAAATGGGAAATCACTTCGGCACCTATCTCTGTGCTGACCAAGTGCACCCGTCTGTGGGTAAAAGTTGTTTTGAGCACTAGTGCGGCTTCAGAGTGAACGTGTAGCTTATTACCTATGGAAGTGCGTTTGGAAAATATGCGGCAAGTGATATTTTAATTTGTTTTGCTGTGAGGTGCCGAGAATTGACGCCTAAGTAGTTCGAAACGCTATAAGCGTAGCTGAAGAGGCTGGTACAAAGAAATATTCTCGGAACTCAGATAACTTTCTTCAGGGTTTTTTTTTTTTGAAAGAAATTCAAGTATTTCTTTAATTCGAAATTGCCACTCGTAGGGTATACAATTTATTGCAAAACTTTTTGAAAAGAAAATTTTTGAACATCTATGCATACACATGTGTATCACGCGTAAGGGGGTTGATTTCCATAAACAAGAAATATCAGCTAATTTTTAATAGATGTAACAGTAGGAACTCTCAAATTTCAAGGCACAATTTATACGAACACTTTAGACGTAATTAGACATAATTTGAATACATCTAAAACATATATTAGTTATTTTTAGTAAACCGTTTAAATTCCTTCGGAATCTTCTTCTGGGATTCCCAAAAGGTTCCATCTGAGATTCATCCAAGAATTCCTGATGAAGGAAAACCAGAAGGAATTTCCTGGAGTATAACCCCAAAGAAACAACTGCAGGAGGATTTTTTCAAAATCTTCCCAATAAACTATTGGAAGATGTTCATATGAAACATCCGAAAGAATTCAAGAATGAACTTCTGGAGGAATTCCATAAGGATTTGCCGGTGTTCCGAATGGAACTTTTGGCGAAAACCAAAAAAGAGATCGTAGATGAATCATGGAAAGAGTTCCTGAAGAAGAACTCTGAAAGAATTCAAGATGAACTTCTCAGAACAATCCCGGCAAGAGTTCCCGAAAGAACGGAGGAGTTCCAGAAGCAATTATTGACAGAAATTCACAATAAATTCCTGGAATTCTTGAGGCAATCCCAGAAGTACTTACTCGGAACGAGCTCCAGGAAGAATCCCGGAGGAGTTCTTGGAGGAATACTGGAAGAAGTTTTTGTAGGATTCCTGGAAAGATCTCAGAAAGAATTCTTGAAGAAATCCCAGATAGAACTCCGGGAGAAATCTCGCATGAAATTCATGGAAGGAATCCCTAAAGAAATGTTGGAAGAAGTTTCCGTAGCAATCTTGAAAGGAATTCCTGGAGACCCCTTGAGGAATTCCAAAAGAAATACAGTGTGAAATTACTAGAACTCCCAGGCATATTTTCCAGGTAAAAAAATCCGAAGACATTCCAAAAGAAACTGTTAGGAAAATTTAGGATGGAATTTCAGGAACTCCTACAGAAATTCCAGAAGATATTCCTGGAAGACCCAGAAGGAATCTTTGAAGGAATCTTGAAACAAGCTCTTGGAGTAAATTTGTGGAGAAACCACGGAAGAAATCCCCGGAGTTATCTCAGGGAAAATGGCTGGGAGAATCGTGAAAGGAATTCGTGGAGGAATCTTGGAACTAATTGCTACAGAAATTTCGATAGGAATATGGGTAGGAATTTTAAAGGAATTTAGGAACTCCTGAAGGAAGGAACGACGACGCCAGTGCAGCGGAGGACGGAAATGAACCAACTCCCACGCTGAGGGAAGTTAAGGATGCCATTCACCAGCTCAAAACCAACAAAGCAGCTGGTAAGGATGGTATCGCAGCTGAACTCATCAAGATGGGCCCAGAAAAGTTGGCCACCTGTCTGCATCGGCTGATAGTCAGGATCTGGGAAACCGAACAGCTACCGGAGGAGTGGAAGGAAGGGGTAATCTGCCCCATTCACAAGAAAGGCGACCATTTGGAATGTGAGAACTTCAGGGCGATCGCTATTTTGAATGCTGCCTACAAAGTGCTATCCCAGATCATCTTCCGTCGTCTGTCACCTAAAACAAATGAGTTCGTGGGAAGTTATCAAGCCGGCTTCATCGACGGCCGGTCGACAACGGACCAGATCTTTACCGTACGGCAAATCCTCCAGAAATGCCGTGAATACCAGGTCCCAACGCACCACCTGTTCATCGACTTCAAAGCAGCATACGATAGTATCGACCGCTCAGAGCTATGGAGAATCATGGACGAAAACGGCTTTCCTGGGAAGCTGACTAGACAGATTAAAGCAACGATGGACGGTGTGCAAAACTGCGTAAGGGTTTCGGGTGAACTATCCAGTTCATTCGTATCTCGCCGGGGACTGCGACAAGGTGACGGACTCTCATGTCTACTCTTCAACATCGCGCTGGAAGGTGTGATGCGACGAGCCGGGCTTAACAGCCGGGGAACGATTTTCACAAAATCCGGTCAATTTGTGTGCTTTGCGGACGACATGGACATTATCGCTAGAACATTTGGAACGGTGGCAGAACTGTACACCCGCCTGAAACGCGAAGCAGGACTGGTGGTCGGACGGAGGTCGGACTGGTGGTGAATGCCTCAAAAACAAAGTACATGCTAGTAGGCGGAACCGAACACGGCCGGATCCGTCTGGGTAGTAATGTTACGATAGACGGGGATACTTTCGAGGTGGTGGAGGAATTCGTCTACCTCGGATCCTTACTGACGGCTGACAACAACGTGAGCCGTGAAATTCGGAGGCGCATCATCAGCGGAAGTCGGGCCTACTACGGGCTCCAGAAGAAACTGCGGTCGAAAAAGATTCACCCACGCACCAAATGCACCATGTACAAAACGTTAATAAGACCGGTAATCCTCTACGGGCACGAGACATGGACCATGCTCGAGGAGGACCTACAAGCACTCGGAGTTTTCGAGCGACGCGTGCTAAGAACGATCTTCGGCGGTGTGCAGGAGAACGGTGTGTGGCGGAGAAGGATGAACCACGAGCTCGCTGCACTTTACGGCGAACCCAGCATCCAGAAGGTGGCCAAAGCCGGAAGGATACGGTGGGCAGGGCATGTTGCAAGAATGCCGGACAACATTCCTGCAAAGCTGGTGTTTGCAACGGATCCGGTTGGCACAAGAAGGCGTGGAGCGCAGAGAGCACGATGGGCGGACCAGGTGGAGCGTGACTTGGCGAGCATTGGGCGTGACCGAGGATGGAGAGCGGCAGCCACAAACCGAGTATTGTGGCGTACTATTGTTGATTATGTCTTGTCTTAATGATGTGGAACAAATAAATGTATGTATGTGTAGGAACTCCTGAAGTAATCTCAGGAGATATTTCTTATAAAACCCCAGAAAAATTTTCTCTTAAAATTCTTGGAGTACTTCCTGGAGGAATCTTGGCGAGGGCTGTTGAAGTAATCCTAGACAGACGCAACCTCTTCACGAATCTCGGAGTAGCTCTGCAAAGAACTTCTTGGTGAAATCCCAGAAGATCCTCCTCGAGGGGTGCCACCGTGCCGTCATGAATCAGTTCGAAAGCTAACGAAATTTTTCTAAGTCAGAGTCGTAAACAACAAGGCCACGAAACATTAAAGACATAGGAAAATTTATCATAGCATCCATATCATGACTGAAGATTATTTTCAACAACAAGTTTTGAAATATGTAAGTCCACTGTAGATTAACGCTTGGAAAAGTTAAGCCAACAAAACTCACATAGACATAAGTCAGCAAGCACTTGTTAAGCCCACTAGCCTCCCGTTGGTTGGTTGTCGGCGTCGTGAGGCGCACTGGCATAAATTTTCCATTTTGCCCGTTTTTCCGGTCTCACAGTTTCGCGATCCAATTTGCATTTCACTGCATATTTTTCCTCGCGCAATTCACCAATAATCAACCACCGCTGCACCGAGGCGAAGATGCTATCACCTTGTTTATTTGTATTTTATTGTAACGTTTGCATTGCACTCACTTCACTTCTATTTCGCCGCGGCTTGAGCCCCCTGCAAAGAGGAGCTTCGTTTCGGACTTAAGGAATGTACCTGCTGCTGTCGTCCCACTTGAGACACCCGCCGAAATGGACCTTTTTCGATTAGCCGATTAGAGTTGGTTCTAGTTTGTTCCACCCGCAATGCAATGGTTGGGCCATCCTCTCGACTCGGTGGGATATGCCGTGGAGTTCATCTCACCGCTTGTGCTACCCCAAGCAGCAGTCAGTAGTGGCAATGCGGCGCATATCGATTGCAACTCGATCCAAATTTGCATACAGCAATTTGCAATAATAAAAGTTGGCTGAATTTCTCATTCCAATTTCAATAAGCTCCTCTCTCGACCCGAAAGGAGATTGCGGAATTTGTTAAGCTACTCCCTCCTGCTGCTGTTGGCAGTAGTGGTGGTTATTCGGTAGAGTAAGGTGGGGCAAAAGTTCGACCCTAGTTGAAAATTCAACCCATTTCAAAAAAATCGAAACAGATAACAATAAATAAATACCGTGTGGTGATTCTACCATCCATGAGCTAAAATTTAGCTGAACAAAGTTACGCCAAATGTCTTTTCAATTTTGAGTTACAACACTTTTTGTATGTGTGTGTTTTATTCGAACTCTTGCCCCACCACTGGGGCAAAAGTTCGAATCTAGTGTTTGTGGAATTTCGCTAGCCGTAGCACACTATTTTGACACTTTGGTAATAGGAATACCTGAAACCACGTAATATTTGATGTTAGAACTGGAATACACTTTAAAATTAGATCTGGATTTCACCCAAATCAGGGTAAAATTAACTACATCAAAAATTAGTAGTTTTCCGCTAAATTCAGATACAATTACATTTTTTTTTTCTACTTTAATCGAATTTTCTCACTAATTCCATCACTCTTAGATATGATATGTACATTTTGCAGAATTTTAGGTTTAAGGACTGTTCATTTTATAAAGAGGACAACTTTGCAAGGCTATAAAAAGAAAACGCGTAGTTCAAATTTGAGCAGCCTTGGTTAGTTGTTCAGTACATTATATTAGCAGATAATAACCATAAATAAATTGGTTTAAAATTATTGAACTTCATAGAAATGTGGCAAAGTGTTTCGAGAGATCAATTTTTCAATTACCAAAAACTAAAGATAAACACAAAATTTCTGTAAAACATCGGTGTATCGTTTTTAATTGCAAAAAAGTGTTTGTCATGCAGCAGCAGTTTGAGTGATACATATTCTGGCAAAATATAAACCTAATCGGAATAATGGTTGTTGAGATATTAAAGTTACAAATTGGACTCGATTTTCAGAATAAAATTTATCTGTTAAACAAAAATGTATGAAAATATTAAATTTTGAATGTTTTCAATAGATCTAGTCGAAAGTACTAATAATGCAAATTCAAATGTAGAAAACCACTTCTTGATAGCATTGTTGGCTTGGTTACTGTGCTTCATGGCAGTTATCGGAGATAAAACCGCTTCGTTCTATGAAGGTTCTTCTAAATAACGATGTACTCTATTGCAAATACAACGTAACAATGATGTCGAAAATAAAAATTAACATGTAGTTATTTTCAAATAAGGTATGTAATTACATAGGGTCAGACCTTGCTGAAAATAAATAATAATAAGCTTCTCTAGAATCAAAAACTTGCATTTATGGAGCAAAAAGTATGCAATTTTTCATTATGGCCATCAATAAGTATTAAATTTATGATGAAGAATGTACTTTAAAGCATATTTTTCTTCGGTATCATTTAGAATGCGATTCTCTTCTATACTGGACAAATTTTGAACTGATTCCGTAGTGTTATTGCATCACTAGACTTAAATTAGTATTTTTTATCAATTTCATTGATAACAAGGCAACTCACTATATCAAGCTGTATAATGCTTGGTGCATTATTACTGACCAACTATTACAGTCTACCTTTAGAAGAATAGTATTAGATCCCAACACATTGAAAAGTTCATGAAAATTTTAAAGTTATGTATGTGGAAAGTTGTGTAGAATTTTGAGAAATGGGGTTTTATTGAGTTTTAACGAAAGCCGCTTCAGTTCCATAACTAAGAACAATTTGTATAATGTTATATTTTTCCTACACTGTAGAACAGCTATGGAAGTTTATGCAAAAAACCGATAATGATTTTATTGAAAAATAAAAAAGATATCACACAAATAAGGTGTCCTCTTTATAAAATGAACAGTCCTTATACCTAATGTTTCCACATGACTCGAACTTTTGCCCCACAATTCGAACTTTTGCCTCACTATGTGTAAAATATGATTTCCAAATCTCTTTTGCAAAAAGTTATACATGCTAAAGCATCTTCAAAATATACCTAGTTACGCCCCAAAATAAAATATCGAATTCGATTTCATTACAATTCCATTCTATGCGTTGGAAGGACCATCGCATGTTACAATTTTTTGATCAAAAATCAACATTTTGTCATAACTTTTCAAAATATTGATCAATTTTCATAATTTTTGGACTGAAAGACTCTTTTTCAAAAAGGCTTCGAACAACCTTGACACCCGAAAGAAATAATTTGAATTGAGCTCAAAAACTTCAAAAGAAACTCTTGCCCCACTCGAACTTTTGCCCCACTTTACTCTATGGTCCGGTCACCCATTGGGTGCAGTTCCGCAGGATGGTAGCGAGGTTGTTCCCTTTTCAAAGTGATGCGTGAGGTATGGGACCCGGACCGGGAGGCAAGATTTCCATCTCACATTCTCCTCGTTGTCAGCGAAGGTACGGTGGTACGGCGGCAGGGAAGAGCCGTCGATGGACGTTGTTGTCGCAGTGGCTTTTTCATCAAAGCGGAGAATAACCTTCACGGAAATGAGCAGGGGGGCTCCCGGCAGAGGAGTTGTGGCGGTGTACCGACGACTCGACGGACGGTATTTGTGTACATTTAGTTACTCAATGTTGCTTGTTTTCGAACTTAAAAAAATATGCAGATTATTACACAACGAACGAAAGCTGACCACCGTGAGATACGGCGACGACGACGACAGCAGCGGCGGCTTCGCGTAAGGAGAGTTAAGCCTCGGCCACCAGCCAGAGATCTTCTGAGCGAACGCAAACTGGCCCCATTCATTGTGATTGTGATGCTGAATTTCGAGTGCATTTTTCTGACCGGGTCGCATCTTCATGGAGTTAGCTTTCGAGACAGATGAATTAACTGCAGATTTGAGACGACGACGGTGGTGATGACAAAAATTATGTGGTTGATGCAGTTGTAGCTGTTTGTGAGAAGCGAAGTTTGTTGGATGAATATGCACTTGTACTCGGAATGTAGAGGTTATATGACGCTCCTTGAATCAATACTCAAACAATTCTTTCTCTACGGAATTTTCGAAATGAATGCCCATGTCCAAGCTCCTCGTTTCTCGCACTGATGAATTTACTTTGCTTTAAAAACTGAAGATTTCGTGCTATTCTGCTAGCAATTGTAGGCTATGCTACGTCTTCGTTGACCCATATCGATAAAATACACGCCCAGACTTTAATTCATTTGACATCACATCCGGACCGCACTCTTCCCGTTTTCATCAAGTGATCTCAAAGTGCAATGCTTGTTTTCTCCGCCCAGTCACCACAGGCTAAGTAGAAAAATAGTGCAATATTTATCGCTTTTCATTAATCTATGCAAAATCACAACACCATCCGAAAGGAAAGCATTGCGTTGTGGGACCCTTTACCTTAGCTTCAGTTACCAGCGCTAAACTTCATCATAAATCATCATCGGGAGTCACAACGCAAATCTATCTGAAACCTCCCGCGATCCGATTGGCAAAGTCACTTTCCACCTTGCCGCCCGGCGATGCGGTGCTTGGTTGGACCGTAGGAGTACCACCACCGTACCACCACGTGCCTTAGCTTCAACGCGACTCAATCAATCGACAAGCTCTTATGAGTTTATTTGTTTGTCGGGGGTTGCTACAAGAAGAACGCGTGTGCGCAGGTCGTACCTACACAAAAGCTCCAGTTTCAAGACGAAGGCAACCGCAGCTTTAACACATGTAGTACAGTGTGTCTATGTTCGGTGTGGAGCCAACTGGACGGAAGGAAGAGCACACCTCCTCAACCGCGAGTGAACTTGCTGCACCGACAGCGAATACGCAAACAAACTACAAATCGATGCAATGATTAATGTAGCAAATGAATCCGATTAGGAGGTCATCAATATTTATCTGCCGACATAAGGTACCCCGGGGCAAGTGAGAATCCGGGGCAAGTGAGACCTACAGCTATAATTTTTTTTATATGATAATTTTAAGCCAAACATTCTTCATAGAAATCATAGGTATTACACCAACGGATACTTTGAATTCAAAAATTGTTATTGTTCTCACCATAAAGAGACCATACATGTTATTGTTGTTCATATGTAATTTTCAATTCACTAATTGAGATTAACGTACTCTACTAGATTCGCCGTTTAAAAATAGAATAACAAATAAAGTTAAACTTTTTCGGTTCAGGATAATATTTGGAGTGTTTGCAAGTTATTTTAAGCGAAAAACCTGTAATTTATTTTCATGTATTATCTTTTGTAAACTGCTCTCACTTGCCCCAGTGCATTTCAGCATCTGGGGTAAGTGTGACCTATGAGAGTAAACAAACACAATTTCATAGTTTGATCTCGCTTTCTTCAGCCTAAGTCGAAATTTACACAAAAGTGAAGTAAAAATCGGCACCTAAAGTAATCAATCGTTGAATTATACTTAATTACTTCTATTCTGATAATGAAGCTATTGTTTAAAATGGTAAAGGTTTTGGTGGAACATATTTTTTTCCGAAATCATCTATTTTTCATATTTTCGTTCAAGCAAATTCTATTATTTTTTCGTTTTTCGCTGCATAATGAGTTTTTCTGAATGTTAAGGAATCGGCCGTAAAGTATGAAAAAATTGGGAAACGATTTATTCGAGGTTCACGATTTTAAAATATTTATTTGATGGTCGTAAATTTATGTAAGGAAAAACATAACATTTGTAAACCTTGAAAAATCTTTTGGCGAGACTCATCTACTACGTAATATGAAAAGTAAGTTTGGAAATCTTTCGGCATTTAAGCTTAGGGCGCTTTTTGTATAAATAAAATCAATTTGATTTGCACGACTTGCTAGAGTTGAATCAATTTTTTTTTTCTCATGATTCGTTATTATATGTGTTACGTAATTTATACACGGTACCACAAAACTTTTCCAACATGAATCGCTTAACATAGTTATTCGTATAAGATATTTATAAATTATGCTACCTTACATATATGTAGCATTGCAGCAACTATATTAAGCCATATGTACAAATTTCCGAATAGGTCCCACTTGCCCCGTGATACGCTGTAAATGAAGATCTGCTCCACTTTTCATTATATGCATAATATACAGAATTTGAAAATTTTGAAACAGTTTTAATGCCCGTTAATAAGAAGAAATATACCAACAATGTCTTTTAGAACCATTGGAAATATAAATTTATTTATGTTTAGAATTTTTTGGCTTGACAAAACTAAACTAGCATTTTTTTAGGTCCCACTTGCCCCGGGGTACCTTATGCTAATCACTCGGGACATCCTTTCTCCGCCTTGGATTTAACGTATTGTGTGCGACTGGTTCTCTGCTGCAACTTATGTTGTTGGAACAGTGCAGGTTGATCTTGAATCTTTCGTCATTTACTACTTACTAATAACAATCGGTGTACGCCTATTGTGGAAAGTGGAACCTACTGACAACGTTTTAAAGATCTCCATCCTGAACGATTACATTCGCCTTGACCAGTGCCCAGGACAACTTCCCATCGACTTCCTTTGTGTTTTTTTTTTGTTGAGATTTTTGTTTTGCGCTGCTATAAATCTTTGTATTTGTCCTTACTGAGATACTAGGTTCGTCAAATTCTAGCTAGCTTCCGCCTCCGCACAGAGTTTCCACATCGTCTTGTACCAAACAGATTACTTACAAGCACAACATTTACAGGGTTGTTATCCAGAATGTTGAATATGCCCTGTTCACCATAGCCTTCCATCTTTGGCAACATTTTGGATTCTGGGTTCACCGTGTAAAGCTGCTTTTTGTTAAGCTGAAGTTATCAAGCCGGCTTCGTCGACGGCCGCTCGATAACGGGCCAGGTTTTCACCTAGCGGCAAACTTTCCAAAAAAGCTGTGAATAACAGGTTCATCGACTACAAGGCGGCGTACGACAGTGACGACCGCACAGAGCTACACAGCAAAAAAATCTGAACATTAATCGTAACGTAAATCGAAATACAATGTAGACTCCCCTCATGTAAACGGTATTTAAACTTAAATTTACACTGTATGACATTGAAATGATTATGTTTTCTCATTATTCCAAGCATTCTTTATATTTGGGATAAAATCAACGCACGCCATCGGAACAGCTGTAGCATCTTGGATTAGCAACAGCAGCAGATTCAATTCACAAAACTTGTTTTTAAAGAGGTATTTCATTGTGTGTTGAGCATTCCTCTTTTGAATAATTTTATGATCCGCCATCAACCTATTCACGACATATTTTCCGACGAAATAGGAATAAGTAATTTTCTGATGGCCAAGTCCCCAATCCAAACCAGCAATGTTTGCTTCTGAGCTGATGAATGAGTGAAAGAAAACGAAGACGCAAATCTGATGCACAACTTTGAAAACAGATGCCCTGTAAGAGAAAGACAACATGTGCTATGAAATGCATAATATATCTTGGCACTTAAAGAGCAGTTTTAAAGCATTCTTATTGCTCCCAAACGAAAATCCCTCAAGCAGTTGAAATGCTAATTAACAACCAAAAGGTTTTGCGTAGCACAGCTTATGCTATTTGAAGGCAGTTATGCATTCGAACTGCTTATGTAGGGCAGCAAGCAGTTCAAATGCATTATACGGGCTGCTGTACGGCTTATTCAAATGCTTAGTGGTTACCTGGGTACGGGAGATGTAGGAAACGAAAGAATGTGATAGGTATTTTCTGGTGGATCTGGATCTAGGAACCCAGGAACGCGCTGCGGAACAAGTGTTTAAAATGCAAAAATAGTGTTTTCTTTCACACAAACTGTATCCATAATAAGTGTTCTGTATTATATTCTTTACAAGTATAATATATTTTCGAATAAATATGGTAGTCCAGTGCAAATTTTAGTTTTTTCAGACTCTAGTTTAATTTAAAAACACTTCACTAATACTTCACTTTTGCAAAAGAAAATAAAAAATGAATAACTCTTTTTAAAGAAAAACTAGAAAGGACGAGCAAATTCCTTTTAATTCTACTACTGTGCTTATCTTCGGACAGATAGGCCTATTTCGTCTGTGACTTACAGACTTCTTCAGTGTCAAGTGCTCGACTGAAGAAAACCTCGCATTCGTTGTGGTTTTCTTCAGTCGAGCACTTGACACTGAAGAAGTATGTAAGTCACAGACGAAATAGGCCTATCTGTCCGAAGATAAGCACAGTAGTAGAATTAAAAGGAATTTGCTCGTCCTTTCTAGTTTTTCTTTAAAAAGAGTTATTCATTTTTTATTTTCTTTTGCAAAAGTGAAGTATTAGTGAAGTGTTTTTAAATTAAACTAGAGTCTGAAGTAACAAGTTCTACTAAAAGCTCTAAAGTAATAGTAAAATTTTAGTTGTTTTTCTTTTGGATGAAAGACGAAATCAGATACATGTCGCCGCCAATATATGTAGGTTGTAAAATTTATCCAAGATATGAAATTTACATGACGGCTGTACAAAAATAAAGCCAATAATAATATGTCATGTAATAGTACAGCAAATTCCACGCTCCAATTATGTGCATGATATATCATGTAAATGTAAGTGAATTTTTCGAACTGTGTATGAAAAGTCGTATATGAGAACGGCTTCTCCGGGAAGATTACTAGACTGATTGAAGCGACGATGGACGGTGTAAAAACTGCGAAAGGATTTCAGATGATCTGTCTGCTTCGATCGATTTCCGCCGAGAACTACGATAATGTGATGGACTCTCATGCCTGCTGCTTAACATCGGCCTGGAAAGTATTATGCAACGTTGTGTACTACAAGCGTGCTTTTTACATGGTGCGTGTACTCAGTGCACGATGCGACCGCTCCCGAGCTAAAGGTTAAAGACAACGGAAGAATATATAGGATTGCAACTCTGTAGGCGGCATTCAGGCATTGCGTGGAAGTTCTCACACTCTAAATTGTCGCCTGTCTTGTAGACAGGGCAAATGACCCCTCCCTAAACACCTTCGGTAGCTTTTCCGACCTCGACTTGCAAAACGGTCCTGCAATCAGCCGGTAGGGTAAACAGGTATAATATGCCCCCCCCCCCCCCCAAGCAGAAATGGCAATATATCTAAAATTGGAGCCTTATTCCATCTATTGTGTAGTAAACGAAACCGGAATACACCTACCGCAACTAACATCCGAGCGCAAAACTCACAATCGACCGTTCGCCGCAAAGATACTTTCTAGAATGAATCCTCTTTTCCATTTCCAACCAGGTTCCCAACACAAGCCCAACTCTTCAAACGACAATCATCTGCTTTCTCCCTCTGGCACATACCAGTTTCATTCTATCTCATTCATTCCCTCTATCATACCATTCATCAGCGAACGCTCGCGTCTGTCTGCGTTCGCTCGCAAACAGAATACAATCATCATCATTAACTTCTGTTCCTCTTCTAGTACTGCGTATTTTCAAACGTCTTAAAGCACGTTCATTAAATTTCAATCAGATATTTGGCAGAACACCCCATTTACTACATCCTTCCCCTTATCTACTCTTTGTACTGTTAGTACTCTAAAATTGATATGCTTTCTTAAGCTAAAATTTTGTGCGAAAACATGCAAATCGGATCTAATTAGCCATGGAAGTCGAATCCATACCAAAAGCAATCACATTTCAATCAATATTCAATTTCAATCTAATGCGAATCCGGCCCTAGTCTCACCTAAATTTAATTCACATTGACTCTAAATGCAATCCAAATCAAATCAGATTCGTTACGAAAACCAATCACCTTAAGGGTATCATATCCAGTTTAGTCAAAGTAAACTCAATCCAAATTTTATGGATTTTTATTCCATTGAATTCCAAATCCGAACCCAATCCATATCTTATTCAGATTCAAAACAAGACCAATCTAATCCAAATTCAAATAAATTGTTCCAATCCGTTTCTGTTTCTAATCAAAATCAAATCCCCTCCAAATCCGTTCCATATATCCAATTCAATCCAAGTTTGATCCAGATGTAATCCAAATCCTATCCAAAACTAGCAACATACGATCCAAATCCAATCTATCTCCAATCGAAATTGAATCCACATCCAATCCAAAACCAATCAAAATCCATTTCACATCCAAATTAATCCAAGTTTAATCCAAATATAATCCATATACAATATAATGTTATATCTTTTGCATATCCATCAAAATTTCGACCAAGTCCAGTTTAGATCTAAAGATCTCATGCCAATCCTAAAACTTAATCAATAACAGATTCCAATCAAATCCACTCCTAATGCAATCCAAATTAGTTCATATCTACTTTAAAACCAAATCAAATATAGCCTAAGTCTAATACAAATCGAATCCATTCGAAAATAAGTCATGATTTAATCCATAATAAATCCAAATCCACCAATATCTGATCCAAAACAGTCTAACTCCAATCCAATCGAACTCGGATTCCAATTTAATCAAAATCTTTTCTTAATCCAAACTAAACCCTAATGCAATCCAAATCCAATTCATATCTATTTCAAATCCAAATCAAATCAATTTCAAGTCTGTTCCACATCCAATTAAAGTTAACTGTACACATAATCCATATCCGATCTCTTTCCATTCCAAGCTAAATCCAAATCATTCTCAATCCATTTCAAATATAGTCCAAGTCCTATGCAATTCCAAGCCATTCGAAAATGGGTCACGATTTAATCGATAATCAATTCAATTTGTCTACAAATTAATTCTAGATTGATCTAAATATCAAATAAATTAAAATTCGATCCAATTCCACTCTAACTCCAATACAAGCACAAATCAATTGAAATCAGATTCAATTAGAATTTATAATCAAACAAAATCCATTCTGAAACCAAATGAAATCTACACCAAACTCGCTCCACATTCAATTCAATCCAGGTTTGACCAAAACATAATCAATATCCATTTCAAATCCAATCAAAATCTAGCAAAATACGATCCAAACCAAACTCCGATAGAAATTCAAACCAATCAAAATCCAAATCTAATTTTTTCCGAACCAAAACCCATTTCATATCCACTTTATTCCACTCCATTCCAAATCCATCAATATCTGATCTAAATCCAGTGTAACTCCAATCCAATTGACATTAGATTCAAATTCAATCCTAATGCAATCCACATCCAATTCAATCTATATTTGATGTACACATAATCCATATCTGATCCATGTCTATTCCAAATCCAATCCCAATCCATCTCAAACTATTCCAAATATAGGCCAAGTCCAACACAAATCCAAGCCATAAAAAATGGGCCACGATTTAATTCATAATCAATTCAATTTACCTCCACATCCAAATAAATTCAATATTGATCCAAATATAGTCCATAGCCAACCCATATCCATTCCAAGTTTACAAAAAAACGACCTAAATCAAGCCTTCTCTGTAATACAAAACCAATCTGCTCTCAAACACATAACTCCAATACAAATCCAATCCAATCGAAATCCAATCAAATCCACTCCAAAATCAGTAGCAAATTCATTTCAATCTAAATATAATCCACATCCAATCCATAACTATTTAGAATCCAAACCAATTCCAGTCTAAATCCAATGCAAACCCAATCCATTTTAATTGCTCAAATATAATCCTTATTTATTTGATCCTAAATCCAATCCAATCTCAATGCAAATCATCCCACCCATGTCTTCGCATAGGAATTACGGCCATCTCACAATTGTTCCACTCATGTCCCTCCCGCATGAGAATTACGATTTTCCTTCCACCCATGGCCATTCGCATAGGAATTACGAAAAAAGTTTTCTTCTTTTTCCCACCCATGTCCACTCGCATGGGAATTACGGACATTTTCTTGTTTCCCACCCATGACAACCTGCATGGGAATTACGGACATCTCAAAGCTGTTCCACTCATGTCCTCACGCATGAGAATTACGAAAATAACTGTCCGATACACGTTTTCTTGCTAAAAACCTCGCTACAAACGATGAAAATACCTACCGACTCCGCCATGTAGTAAACGAAACCGGAATACACCTACAGCAACTAACATCCGAGCGCAAAACTCACAATCGACCGTTCGCCGCAAAGATACTTTCTAGAATCAATCCTCTTTTCCATTTCCAACCAGGTTCTCAACACTAGCCCAACTCTTCAAACGACAATCATCTGCTTTCTCCCTCTGGCACATACCAGTTTCATTCTATCTCATTCATTCCGTCTATCATACCATTCATCAGCGAACGCTCGCGTCTGTCTGCGTTCGCTCGCAAACAGAATACAATCATCATCATTAACTTCTGTTCCTCTTCTAGTACTGCGTATTTTCAAACGTCTTAAAGCACGTTCATTAAATTTCAATCAGATATTTGGCAGAACACCCCATTTACTACATATTGTTCACTGCAAATCGTTGTTTCTAAAGTCAGTGAAGTGTTGCATGTGAACTTTACCTCTGGAAGGGCGGCTATGGAAGCTTTGAAACGTTTTCCGAAAACGTTCCAAAATTTACCTTATCAAAACAAAAGGGGCAATACGCCCCATCAAAAGAAAAACGTCCAGCCCCGTGATAAAACTGTACCAGGGGATAATTCTTCCACATGCTTATCCTAGGAGGGCCGTTTAACAAGTGTTTAACTGCATAAAAGTTGCAAAATAACATAAGCGAACAGAACTAGCTTCGTTTACAATGAAGCCATCTTGCAAGAGGTAAAATATTACGCCAAAAGCCTCGATTTCAGACTTTTTGATATTTTTATTGCTTTTCTATACCAATCAACTAACGGACCAGCTTGATGGCAATTAATCATCAATATTAAAGATTTCCAATCGATCCCGCATGCAAAAAGCGCTAGAAAATTAAGGGGGGGGGGCTTTTGCCTCGGTGGGGCGTATTATACCCTTTTACCCTACAAACAAATGGCCACGTTCTGCTGAGGCCCATGCTGCAGCATGACTGCCCACGCTGCGTGCTTATCCTTCAAAATCTCTCAACACATCTTGTCGAACGAATCATTGCTTCGACGGTGCTTTCAGCTGCGTCGTTTATGGATGCTTCAACTTTACACCAGCAGTCCTATAGAGGGTCCTCAGAGAGCTCACCCTCGTCCGAAAATGCTTCATTCAATTTGAAATTCCCTTAAAACACCTTGTAACATCCCGGAAAACTATTTGATGTGTCTCTGAAATGCTATCAAACACTCCTGAAACCCATTGGCGAATCTAGCTTTTTCTTTTTTCTCACTCATCTTCCTTGATAAACACTAGAAAGAGCGGGATGCAGGGGGGTGCCGCGGAATCCCTTTCAATTCTTCTCTTTCTCGTGTTTTATTCTGGGAGAGTGAGCAAGAAAAAAATAAAAATCTAGATTCGCCAATGCGGAAACCTCTCGGAACGCCCGATTTCTTTACAGGCCCCTGATATCCTACTGAATCGCCCTTAAACCCCCTTGAAACGTTGTGGGTTTTCAGCGTAATCCCATTGAAATATCAACGAAACCTGTCGGCTCCTGAAATGCCCCTGAAGTTCTCTGGATCCCCTTTTTTGGGGCTCTCTGGAAACTTCCTGAAGACCCCCTAGGACTTATCTTGAATGCCCAGAAGCAAGTCTTGTTTTCGCAAACCATGATTCCTCATTGAAGTCCTAACTTTTTTTTCCAAGAGGTTTTCTTCAGCTTTAGAGCTGATTCGCCTACTACCAAAAATCCAAGAGATAACCACAACTTCAAACCACAACCACAACTTCAAGATATCATGCTTTCATAATAATGGACACATTACATCGTAAAGTAAAGCAGGACAAACACGGAAAAGCAAGGCTAGGCCAGTAAGTATTCCTGTTAAGTTGAGTTTTGTGGCGCGGACCTGGTGTGATGGTTAGAATTCCCGACAAACTCGCAAAAATGTGAGTTCTTCCTTCGAAGGGAAGTAAAGCGTGGGTCCCGAAATGAACTAGCCAAGGGCTAAAAATCTCGTTAAAACAGATAAAAAAAAGTTGAGTTTTACATATTAGCAAACGTCGTGTTATTTATGTCCCGTCTACAGTTTTCCCTTCGTAAAAGCAAAAAGGAATCTCCCATCTCCTGAAACAATGCCTTCCGGCCTTCGGAAAGCGCATTTACGCGAAGCAAATATCATCTTATGCTCATTCTGGAGCAACTTCACCGCACAGGACTCTCTTGAGGTTCTCGGTTCTTGGCTGTTCCGCCGTGATTTCACGAGAATCCGACAGCCTCGGAGCAGCATGGTTTGCTCTGGTGTTTTTTCCCCCGTGGACTTCGTATCGGACGGGAACTTTGCGACCCAAATCCTCATTATAATGCGGATAAATTTATCTGGTCAGAGCGGTCGTCGATCGTTGGCTGAGGTAGAGGGGTTGCTCTGATTCGTTCTCCGTGTTTGGATTCGCTTTTTTTCTCGCTTTTGGTCAGTTCTGGATTGCGGCGACGAAGACGACGTGGTCGGTGCATCGTGTCGGAATGTGGATGCACTTTTCATTCTTCGTTAATTCGACATCGCTGTGGCTGTCCTGAACGCGAGGGTAGATCAGGATCACATCAAAATTGTATCGCCCTAAACAATACCGCCCAACCAAAAGGATCATAGACTCAATAGGATACCTAATGGACTTTACAACGTCAGCTGTTTAAGATCTTTTAGAACAGCTATCAAATTTAAGTTAAACTAGTCTTGTCTACTGCATTTTATGACGTCCGTCAAGTCCGCCTCCACAAAATGCATGAAAAATCGGTTTTCAAAAATTCTCGATTGGATAAAAAATCAAAGTACAAAACACAGACGACCCCAATCGGACTTTCCGTTATCGAGTTATGTGCGGTCCCACGGTAGCATACGCATTTTTATGTGAGTAGATTAGAATGTATATAAGAAAATACAAATTCTGTAATATTCCTGAGTTTAAAATTTGAGTCAGTTTCGGAACTGCAATCCCTGTTTCAAGTATTTCTTACAATTCGGACCGAAACACTGGGTCGGGTTGGGTGGAGTTGCTGCAGCCCAGAGGAGATCGGAGATCTGTGAATTGCGAGAGCAGCAAGGCATTCAAGGTAATAACGACAGGTGTATAATACCATAATCTTCAGCGGCTGACCGACCGAAGACCAGTCCCGATTCGTGTTGGGTTGCCGACATCACTCGTTTGCTGGGGCCCGGTCGTGTCGTAGGATGGGGGGACGCAACAGGAAAGGATCGAGTTTGCTACGGTTTAGGTTCTTGAATTTCAACTGCATTGCTTTTGCGCGATTCTGCTTTTTTACGCTTTCGGCTTGATTTCAGATTACGAGGAAAAGGGGGAGATGAAGGAGGGCTATCCTGACAGGCCACGTCCACCAATGACCCTGAGATTGAGCTTCGGTTGTGGTTTTCAGTATAGGATTATAACGATGAACAAGTGGATTTTTTTATCGCCGGTAATTGGCGAGTGGTCTGGGAACGAGATAGCCGGCGGATTTGGCAATGCGTGTGATTCCTGTTCTGAGGTAAATAGAATGGAGTGACTACAGTAGTCTGTTTCTGGGTCAAGAAAACAATACGTATGAAATTGCAGAGGATTGGAAGTTAAATCAAGAGCAAACTTAAATGCTGTTGGAAATTTTCTGCTTCTTCTTTCTTTATTTTTTTTAACCCAGCTCATCTCCACACTTGTGGCCAAATTCTAGCAAGCATTTTTATTTTAAGTCAGTGGAGAAATTTATGTAGGAATCAAAGGAATATTTTCTATAAAAAAAATCCCCGAAAGAACGTCCAAAGAAATCTATAGAGTAATTCTAAAAATAATCCACGTGTTCAAATATTATTATTTTACAGAATAAACGAAAGTAATGATCTTTTATCAAACATCCAAATTTTTGGTCCACAATTACGTGCTACCGTCGTTGGAGTTGAGAATGGGTCAAAAATGAAAACTTTCACATTCATTGTTCAATGACTTTTGCTTCGTTGCATGAAAAAGCCCTTTGATCACTGGAATCTTTGGTAACGCATGAACAAATGATGAAACAAGATTTGTAGTTCGTCAATGTTCCTTAAAGCTAGAATTGTGTGAAAATTAACCCATTCTCACCCCTTCGAGGGGGTGACAATGGGTCAAGGGAACCGAATTTGTACCGCATTGGCAACAAAGCAAGTTAATAAAGTTCTTGTCAAGGCTGATACTGCTTACCAATTATATATCATATTATAAATATGAGTTTGAGATTTCAAAAAATATCAATCCACGGTTAAGGGCTTCGTGGCATTTTAAAAAGAAGTAATTCTCGCTAAAATCAGGCCGCCATTTACATTAAGTCTGGGATTTCAGTATTTCTTGCTTATTCGTTAGAATATGATAAAAAAGGATGAAAACCACTTTGGTTGGGTTAAATTGATGGAGCCTTCGCTTGGCAAGGGGTTGACAAGGTGACAAAAATGACGATTTTTCATCAAATTGCACCTAATTTATCGCATTATATCTCAAAATTTAATGTTGTAATATACAGGGTGGCAACGTAGAAATGATACACTCGAAAACTGATGCAAAATTCAAACAGGATTTAATTTTTCTGTAAATTCATTTTTTTTTGTCTGTATTAACGAGATTTTTAACCCTTGGCTAGTTCATCTCGGGACCCACGTTTTACTTCCCTTCCGAAGGAAGAACCCACATTTTGTGAGTATGTCAGTTTTAATAACACAATAAAGTATTAAACTTACAAAGCATTTAGTTCAATTAGAATCATTCCCCTTTGTTTTGAATTACGGCCCGCAGATGCTACTCGAGATTATTACAAGTCGTACGCACCTCTTCGTCTGGTATTTCATCCCAAATTTTTACCAAACGGTTTTTGAAGGTATCCAAAACCAAGTCCTTCGCGTCGCCTAGGTTCCCTAGCATGTATTCCCATGTACAAAAATCCAGTGGGTTCAAAACGGGAGACGAAACCAGCTATTCCGATGAGCTGATGGAGCACGGTAAATTTTGTTTGCATCACTGTTCAACAACCACTGCCTTATGCGTCGGTACTGAGTCCTGCTGGAAACAAGAACTTTCTTTTCCAAACAGTTTCTTGGCACTGGGGGATTGGTGATCTTTGATGACGTGTTGTAAAAAGTACTCTTTGTTGATTTTTATGCCCCTGTCGATGAACAACAATGGTAATTGGCCTTTTGTTGATATGGCGCCCCAAACCATCACCGCTGCAGCACTTCGATATCTCTCGTTTATCGGCAGGAATTTCACGAAGACTTGCTTTATACACACGATCATTTTGTTTATTCAGAGACGCTTCCAAAGTAAAAAATTTTCGTCCGAAAAAAAAAATGTTGTGAGCAGCGTGCGTTTTAAGCAGAACGCGAGATCTGGCAACCCTGTCGGAAATATTCTTCATAGTCAATTCGTGAATCTTTTGTTTCTTAAAAGCCCCATATCTAAGATCCCGTTTCCCCAAGCACACTTGTTTTCAATGCAATAGCATGAACGGTAACGTATGGCTCCCAAACTAGTGTATCACTTTCACGTTGCCACCCTGTATACAAAACTTCACTTTTCTATGAAGGGAAAGTATAGACCTTTCATTTGAAGTTGAACAATTTTTGGCAGCCATCTTGAATTTGGTCGCCATTATGAATTTTATCATTAAATTGCGATTTTCGCTGTGTTCGCAACCACCGATTTCAAATCCGAACTCATCATTAGAAACCCTTAGAGTCTAAGCTTTCCAAAACATTCAAAAATTTAGGTGTGCATTGACCGCAACAATGATATATCGATTAAAATGTTGGGCGACCTCCCATTTTCCCATACATTCTCACGCACGCATCTGATTGTGCGATAACGGGATCGGTGGAATCGCATGCTGCGCGTGGCGTTTGCAGCAAAATGCGGTGCAATTTAATGACAAAATTCAAAATGTCTGCCAAATATTTTTCAACTTCAAATGAAAGGTCTATACTTTTCCTTCATAGAAAAGTAAAGTTTTGTATATGTTACAACATTAAATTTTGAGATATTATGCGATAAATTAGGTGCATTTTGATGAAAAATCGTCAATTTTGTCACCTTGTCAGCCCCTTGCCAAGCGAGGGGTCTATCAATTTAATCCAACCAAAGTGGTTTTCATCCTTTTTTATCAAATTCTAGCGAATAAGCAAGAAAAAATTGAAATCCCAGACTTCATGTAAATGGCGGCCTGGTTTCAGCGAGAATTACTCAAAGGTGTTATTTTCGAGCGTTTTTCGATGATTTATCAAAAGTTTGCTAATTGCACTAGAAACCCATTTTTTTGTCAGGAACTGCTGGCAACTACAAGGAGGACATAACAAAATTTTTGATTCAATATCCGCAGTATTTGATGAGATGTTTCAGATTATGTTTTGACTCAATCTCGCCCCTCTACCATGACCGTGCTTCAAAAAATTTAAACAGAAGAACTTTCAAGTTTCACCAGAAAATCAGGCTCTACAATGTTTGAATCAGAAAGATGGAAGTCGAGATATTGGTGGGTACATAGAACGATTTCCGTAAACTTTAGCAAAAAATGGTGAAATGAGAAAATGAAAAAGATTGTATTTTTTCAATACGCAAAAAAATCACATACATATTGAGTGAAAAGTGGTAGCTCGGGCTCGTCGTTCGCAGAAATTTCGCTTGCTGTCGTATGCCTTGTACAAAAAGTCGATTTTTTCCTTCTCGTTTTTGAATTCTGGATATCGTTCCACACTAAAAATAATCATCAGGTTATCAAATTCAAAAATGTTATAAACTAGTGTAATTGATGAATTCATTTCTGAAACGTTATCTAGAAAAATGTCTAAATGTATTCTTGGCAGAATTTCTGAAAAAAAAACTTCTTAAGAATATCTGAATTATATACGAGGGATTTTATTAAGATCTAGCTGTCCTGTCAAGCGTCATACTGCCTTCCTACTTGTGTTTTGGCATACAGCCCGAAAGGGAAGTATGTCCCTCTTTAAAAAGGAATTCCTGGTGCAAATGTTTGAATAACTCCTTAAAAATAAGAATTCCACGGAAGACTTTCTAAAAGATTTCTTGGAAAAATTGGGGAGAAATTACTGAAAGAATCATCGAAAAATTACATGATTTAAGCCCTGAACTTATTTTGGAAGAAATTCAAATAAGATTATCAGAAAGACTTCCTTAAATAATGCTTAAAGAGATATCTAGTGATTTTTTTTAAGAAAACTTTGGAGGAATTCCTCAATGAATTCCTGAAGTTTTTTTTTTTCAAGAAATCCCAGAAAGAATTTCTGAAGAAAACTTTCAAGGAATTCTTTATGAACACTGAAAGAAATTTGAAATTAACTTTGCAGGAATTATTAAAAGAATCAGTAATTCTGAAAAAAATGTGAATTTTTGATTTTCAAAATAAAACTGCTAGAAGAATTTCTGATGGAATTTCAAGGAAATTTTTCCTTAAAAGTCATAGAAGAAAATTTAATGGAGATACTTCTGAAGAAATGTATGATAAATTTTCGTGGGGGGGGGATATCTAGAGGTGTTTCTGAAGGAATTCTTGAAAACATTCCATAGAATATCTTTTGAATTCTTAAAAATAATCCCCTTTGAATTTTCTGAAGGAATCTTTTCAAGATTCACTGAAAGGATGCCATTGCACGCCCGTGCACAGAGAGAGCAGCAAGGGAGGGGTTTGCTGTAATTTTAGCAAAATGCGGAGGGGTGTACATGGAAATTCAGTAATAGAGGGTGTTAAACCCCCAAAACCCATCCGTGGGCACGGGCCTGATCCATTAAGCAGTTTTTGTAGGAATCCTAAAAGATTTTCAAAATTAGTGCCTTGAGTAATTTATAGAAGAATCTCTAGAAAAATGCCGGGTCCCTGAAGGAAATAATCTCACGAAATCTCTTGAGTTCCAGGAAGAGTTCCTTTAAAAATTCCAGAAAGATTTTCTGAGAGAATTGATTCAACTGCTGATGGAATCCACGGAATTATTTCCAAAAGAATTCCTGAAGGGATTTCTGTAGGATTCCCAGGAAAATGTTCTTAAAAAAATCATGTATACTGAGGAAATCTGTAGAAAGTTCCCCAAAGGAATACTAAAAGAATTCTCCAGAGTGGGTTTGAAGAAGAATTTCTGAAGGAAACTCTGGAGGAATTCTTGAAAAAAATTATGAAGAAATTTTTGAAGAACTTCCAAGAAAATCCCTTGATGAATTTCTGAAAGAATCCCTGGAAGCATTTCTTAGATAGTCCTTGGTGAAAATTTACGAATAATTTCTGAATGATTTCTTGAAACCCCAAGCAATTGCTCAAGAAAATCCAAAAGGAAATTTTTAAGCAATCCTCGGAAGGTCTTCTAAATGAATCGTTAAAGATATTTCTGGAGGAATCCGCATACTGAATTCTAAAAAAAACTCAAACACGAATTTCTAACTGAAACCATGAAAAGTTTTCATAACAAAATGTCTGAAATAATCCATGTAGGGTGTCCCAAATGAGTTCTTCGAGAAATTTTCTGATGAATCTCTAGAAGAACTTCTAGCGAAATCGCTGGAGGAGTTTCTGGAAAAAAATATGGAGTAGTTTTTGAAGCATCTCATCCAAGAATTTCTAAAAGAATTGTTTAAAAAACTTGTGTAGGAATCTCTTGAAGAATTTCTGAGATAATCTTTGAGTAGCAGATTGCTTAAATCTGTGAAAGATTTCCAAAAAAAAAACTCTGTTCCTGGAGGAACTTTTAGAGGATTTATTTTCTTGCAATTGCGGAGGAACATTTTTTAAGGCAATCATGAAGGCTCTCTTGCAATTTTAGATTTTCCAATAGTTTTTTTTTATTTGGAAAACTTACATAGGGTATGAGTGCCATAAGTAATCTGATGCTCCCAAATTCATCCTATTCGAAAACAAGCGATTTTGGCACCGATAAATTCCGTTCTTTTTGCTTTCTTGCGTACAGATTTCTAACAGTAAATACAAACATAAGAAACAAAACAACCAGCGCTTCAATCCTTTGACTTTCGTAGGATATAAATGGGAGCCTCATGCTTAATAAGAGAACCAATATCCTAGGTAAGGTTTTAAATTAATTAGAGCACACACAATTTGTAGAGATGCAGTAAATTTTCGGTTTAAATATTCTGACAAATGGCTGGTGCAAAAAAATGACCAACCTTTGAGGCCCATCTTGATTGTTTAGTTGCAAAACCACCTTTACCAGGTGCTTCATTACTGTTTAGCTTCCGAAGAACATCCCAAACTTCACTCATACAGCAAATTGTTTGGATCCTACCATCCTCAGTGCTGATTAAGTCATTTCGTCACTGTCTTGATCCTCCGTTACTGTGTTCTCTGTATCTTTCAGGTGTTTGTCGAACTATTTCTTCCACCTTCTAATCACATTACCTTGGTCTTTAAAGTGGCTCTCATCCTTACCTGGTAAAACTTTCGTGTTACTTCCTGGGGATTGTTCTGTGTAACTCTGTTCATTCAATGATCAGGTTTCTTAGCATCAAGCTCCCGTACATCAGCAGCATGGCTCGTTGTTCATCCGCAGCTGTCGATTAAGCCGTGCGATAAGTTGGTCATAAAATTTACTAAATTTCGGTCATACGATGCTACTGGTCTTGCACGCAACGCAAAAAAAATCCGGTTAACGATCGAGAGAAAAAAAAAACCTCAGCAGCGGTCGTCAGGTAGCTGTCGCCTCCGCAGTTACCGACGAAATACTCATATAATGTAGAAATAATTGACCGAATGACAAAATTAAGCGAAGAAGCTCCATTGACGCCAACAGGTCCCAGTAGTTCGGGACCCCTCGAATGTATCGATATGGACTTTGTTGGTTATTCTGATTATCGGGTCCAATCGCGTCGCCAATCCCACTGGAACAATATCAAACTTTCTCACGATCTTCGGATGGCGGAGTCGTGTCCAGCAAGCAGCAGTGTAGAAGATTCAATGCACCAAACCAACCCACGGCCACTTGTTCAGCCGCCAAAGAAGAGTCAACAGTCCCGAGAAAAAGTATAATTTATAAATCGTTATAATTCGTTTTTAAGAGCCTCGTTTTTCTCTCCCTCCGCGTACCCGGGAGCTGCTGCCGGGCATTATTTCGACTGCCAAAAGACAAGAAGCTGCAGCAGCTCGGGCAGAATGGGCCCTCGCTCACAGCACTCGCGGAGTTTTTGGTGGAGAAGCTGCAAGTCGCCGACGGCGGCGGTCAACACCGAGACGCTTCGGTTGCTGGTCAGTTGAAATTTCAATGCAGTTTAATTCTTTTATTAAATTATGTTTCTTCGTCTGCACTCTTTCTTTTTAAATTAAAGTGGCCTTTATGTTTCGGTAGAATGACCCCCTCCCACTCTCGCATCCCATGGTGCCTTCCTCGGACCTCTACCCATGAGGTGGGCAGGCATTATATGTACGAATTAAAAAGCTTGATTGCCTACCGTTTTGGTGTTGGCGGAGTGCAATGAATGCACCACCAGCCCATCCTCAGCGGCGCGGCTGCTGGACCGTGTCGTCGTAGTCTCCGATAAAGGCGATGCAGTAGCTATAGGGTCCCGATGAATGGGTGCGTGGATGTGTGTTCTTCTGCGTGGTCTCACTACTAAAGAGGGGAACGCGAACGCGGCGCAAACGGCTGACGACATGACGGCGCGTGGGTTGACATGGATCAGGTAGTAGTTTCTCTCCCTCTTTCTCGGTAGATTGGTTGGTTTGGTTCCATTATTGCCCGCCGGCCAGTTAGCCAAGGTGATATGACGCGACAGGTTGATTATGTTTTACAAGCGTGGAAAATGCGTGGTAGTGTACGTTTTAGGCTTTCGGGAGATTACTTTCAGTGGAAATTCAATATCAGAAATTATTGTAGTGGAAAGCAAATGAAATGAATTTTTAACCTTTCAGGATGCGCGCCATCAAGCAACCGAAACTGCACCGTGCTCGCACTATATACGACGAGTGAGGTTTTCTGGTAGTGTTGTACTTTTTACAACAGCGCGCGTCCTGAAGGGATAAATAGTGATTTCAGTCCTAATGTATACGCAGCAAATCAGCCGCCTGGAAGCTAGATTAGCAATTTCTGAAGCCGGTTTGATAGATGAATCATATAATAGTAAAAAAATGACCTGAATTCGCACAATGAACTGCCGACTAAGGGGCTTGGCTCTAATCTCTCGGCTATTTTGCTATGTTGTTCTAAGAACCACTTTTTCTCCTTGGCGTAGTAGCCCCACTGGGACAAAGCACTTCCATATTTATTAACTAAGAGCTTCCTCTGTCAATGATCAGTTTGCTTGTATATATCGTGTGGCAGGTACTCTATACGCTCAAGGAAGTCAGGGAAATTTCCTTTGCGAAAAGATTCTGAACTGACCGGAAATCGAACGCATCACCCTCAACATTGTCATGCAGAATACCCGCGCCTTACAGCTTTGGCTAAAGAGGCTCTCTAGCAGTGCAGTCAGTAAAATCAGAGCTGGTTACTCAAGGTTTCCAAATTTTAGCGCCCCCTATACTGGTACGCCTCCAAGGAAATGACTTAACTATTGCGCCTTATTAAAAATTATTCCGGGAAAACTCTTGCATGCATCGTTATTTCACGAAAATTTGCTGTAATTTCCACGAAAGGGACATTCTTGCAGGAGTTCCTTTGATGAGTTTCGCAAGAATTCTTCTTCAAACTACAAGAAACCTCTCGGATTACTTCCAGAGAAACCACCAGAAATTCCATTGGGGATTCTTTGATTAATCCTTAAGTAATTCCCAAAGGAATTCCAAAAAATAATCTGAAGTATTTACAGAAACAAGATACTTGCCAGATTTCTTAAAATACTTTTTAGTATTCCATCAAAATGCATCCCTGTCCATGGATTTCTTTGAAAATTTCTTAAGGTATTCCTCCAGCTATTCTTTCAGAATTTTCCACAGAAACTTTCTTTAGCACTTTTTCAAAAGTTTCTCAAAAAAAATCTAAAATGATTAATTTTGAAACTAGTCTACGGGTTTCCTCAGAAATTTCTTTCGAAACTCCTCCTGGGATTCGATGACGGATTCTAAAGGAAATGTATTAAACGGTTGCTGCATTAGTACAGGCTTGCCTTCTTTCATTTATTTATTCAAACTATTCTGAAGGAGATTTCTTCGATATTTCTCAACAAGTTCTTCAGTAATTCCTCCACACGTTTCTTCAAAAGATTTGGAGATTCTTTCAAAATTTTCTCTAGGGTTTTCCATTATAATTTCAAATTTTTATTCCAGAAACTTTTTCAGACATTATTGCTTGAATTGCACTCTAGGTTCCTACCGGTGTTACTCCATTTGTTCAGATTTTTTTCGGGCATTTATTTGGGAATTCACCCAGCATATTCTCAATAGGTACTTTGAAAGTTCCTCCAAGGGCTACTTCAATATTAAGTATTCCTCCAGGCATTGCTTTGGATTTAGACCTTATTCAGACCTTCCTTCTGGAATTTTCTCAGATTTTTTTCCAAAGATTCTCTCGACAATTTCTGCAGGAATTAATCCAAAATCTATTCCTTGGAATTCCTCATAATTCTTTTCAAGAAATTTCTCTATGTATACTTGCAGAGGGTTCTTCAGTTCTACCAGGTATTATTTCAAAGATTCCTTCAATCTCAATCATTCTTGTTTATGTCTTCAATGGTTCTCTAAAGAAGATTTTTGAGTACAAATCCATTCAGAAATTATATAAGAACTTCCATCAGAGGTACCATCTGGAGTTTTTCCATAGATTTCTACAAGAATTTTTTCAAAGGTATCTCCATGAGTTTTTTTAGAGATTTCTTAAGTCAATAATCCAAGGATTTCTTAAAAAATCTTCCATAGATTGCTTCAAAAATTCTTTAGTTATTTGGTGGAATTTTTGGAAGAGTCTTTAAAAATCCCTAAATATCCGAACAAATCGTGCAGGGTTTTCTCAAGCCTTCCCAGAAGATATTTCTGATGGATCCGCTAGAATAATTTTTAAAAAAACACCTAACGATTTTTTCAGACAATCCTTAGAGAAACTTTGTAAACTCCTTCAGAGACGTTAAGAAGAAATCACTTGCTGAAATTTCTTAAGAAATCTCTAAAATTCTGAAGAATTCTATGGAGGTAAAAATATCTCCACAAAAGAAATTCAGAGGGAATCCAAGCAGGATTTTTTCAAAGAAACCCTGAGGAGTTCTGTGATAAGGAAGGCGGACTTAGTAAGAACTTTTGAATCTCTGGAGTAATATCTAAAAAGATCCCCGCGAAACTCTTGAAGGAATCCAAGGAGGAATTCTAAACAACTTCCTGGAGAAACTTTTCGGTTAACCCTTGGCTGAATTCCTAGAAAAATAAGGAATTTATAGGAAAATTCCTAGAGAAATCCTTTAACAATACTCTTGGAGGATCTTCTTGAGGCATTCTTGCAGAAATCTTACTAAAAAAAATCCGTGAAGAAATTATTGGAGTTATTCTTACAGGAAATGTCGGATAAATTTCTGGGGTACAACGAGAAATATTTGAAGGAATCTCTATTTAAACTTCTGCAGGAATCTCTAGAGGAATTCCTGCCTGAATCACTGAAGGTAATAACACCAAAATATCTGAAGGAATTTCAGCAGGTTTTTTGTAGGAATCTCTGCAGAAGTTTCTGGGCACATTCTTGTGAGAAATTTCAATGGAATCTTAAGAACAATTCCTGAACAAATCTGTAGGAATTTCTGAAGCAACATCTGGATAATTTTCTAAAGAAAAATTTCTGGAATTTTAAAAAGAACCCATATAAATCTACCTAAAAGAATTATTGAAAGAAGCACTGGAAAATTTTCATAAAGAATTTCTAAAAATATTTCTCGAAAAATAACCGGAAGCGTTTGGTAGAAATCCTTAGAAGTGTTTCATGACTCCTTCCAAATCCTTGGACAAATTTATGGAGGAATCTCAAATGCAATTTCTGATGGAAATTTCTATACGAATCCCTGGAAGAATATCTGAAGCTATCTCCACTTCTGGAGGAGTCTGTGGAAGATTTTCTTAAGTAATTTTTGGAGAAATTTCTGAAGGCACCTTAGATTTTCTTAAAAAATTGCAGAAATTTATTTCTGAAGGAATCCATGTATGATTCCCAGAAAGAATTCTCGTACGGATTTTGGAAATGATATTTTAAGATAAGCTCTATTTAGATGCATTTTTGGAGAAATTTCTGGAGGATCCTCTAACGTATGTTCTGGTGCAAATTCTGGAGAAAATTCTGAAGCGATACATGGTAGCGAAGATGTTCTAAAGAACTTTCAAAAGAAATTCCGAAGACTTTACGAAAGAAATTGCTAGAGGATTTTCTGGAGAGTTCTATAGAACAATATCAAAAGGAATGCAGGGACGGCTTTCTAAAAAAAATCGGGGGTAATCCCTAGAAGATTTGTTAAGGAATCTATTAAGGCCGATGCAAATATTATTTTTCTTTTATGTCCGAGACCTCTCATCGGGTACGAGGGGGAAAATAAATTAGGAACAAACAAAAAAAAACTATTCAAAATTTACAAATTATACCAACTATTGAAAAAATATTTTCCAACTATTGAAAAATAGTTGCTTGTGAACATTTTTTCTATTGAAAGTGGAGCCATTGGCAACCATGTATTTTTTTCGCCCCTTCAATATTTTGGGATTTTTGAAGGGGGAGGGGGGGGATGACATAAAACAAATTTTCTTGAGAAACCAATGGATGAATTCCTAAAGGATTTGTTATGAAACTCTGTGATGGTAGAATATCTTAATAATTCCCTGAAATATTTTCTGAAGAATCTCTGGAGGAATTTTTGAATGACGCTCCGAAATATTTATTTTATTTGTGGGGATCTCTGGAAGAAGTCTTATAAGTATCACAGAGTTTTTTTTTGCACGTGTGTGGGCGCAAAGGTAGTTTACTTTTTCTACATATATGAGGCCACAAAAAGCGTAGACGGTTTTCTTTTATTAAGAAGGAAAAATTTCCATTATGTTCGGAGCCACAAAAATTATAATATTCACCTGAATCATGTGAATCACATACTTCATGTTTGTGAGAGCGCAGAAAGATAAGGAAAATGATATTAGTGAACATATTATATTCTTGAGGGTGGAATAAAAAGTCTTTAATATGGAAAACTGCATTACATTTTGTAAAAAATCACATGAGCAATCACTAAAACAGTATAAGAGGCTCTACCGCCCTTCAAAAATCACTAAGCGTTTGTTTTATCCGATAGCACAATCAATATTTTATATACATCAGAACGAAGTTTTTCTTTCAACACAACAATATCAATTTAATCAAAAAGATGATAGAAAAATGAAAGAAAAATTCTAAATTCCTTATTCCACAAAAGAGCACCTTCGGGGGGCTCAAGCCTGGAATATCCACAAGGGTAATTTTTCTTGAATGCGTTAACATATGGAAAACGAAATAGGAGATTTTCTAATGTTTGGGAGAGCGGAAGAACTTTATCCAATATCACAAAAGATTTGACGGCTATTTTGAGGTAAACGAGTTTCAAAAACCCAAAAACTTCCGAAAATACATAAGTTTCTCTATACGAAGGCGCCCAGCTTGTACCCTATGAAGTGATTTTGTGGGTTAAACCCTTCCCATTATCCATATTCCTTCCATATAGTAGACGCTCCTCCGTTTTTTTCATCATGCGGTAAATAAACCAAACAATAGACGTATTTCCTGTTGAGGTTTCCAACAGATACATCAATTGTGATAGCACATACATCTCTGGTGGTTAGTTCAGAGATGAGTGTAGCAACTATTGCGTTGTTGACAAGCACACAGGCTCGAGTTTGCCATTTCATGCTTACTGAAAGTAGCAAACACCGGGTTCACAAGGTTTCCTAGATAGAAATTCCCTTTACGGAAGTAAGGTTCTTGGACCAAGGCCACTTGGGCTGAACCATTTTGCATAAGTCTGCAAAGATTGATTGTTGCTGTTCTTTTATGCTGAAGATTGATCTGAGCTATCCTAACCGTAGCCACTACCCAAACTAAGCAAGACTAAACTCTTCGCAACAACAGCACAACAAAGAACAGCAGCAACAAAACCAAATCGGTATCGATTGGAAAACGCCAAAGGCGAGGATACACAAAATACACTGTGTAAATCGCATAATGCGAAACCATATAGGTGAAAATTTAAACTCATTAACAACATCTTCATAATCCCGCCCTTATTTAGCCTCTAGGGAGACTAAAGAAGGGCAGCTGATTATCTCGGAGAAACACAAGGTCAACTGCACCATTGCTCCGATTAGCGCAGTAAGGGCTACATACTGTGGAGGGCGCCCTGGTACTCCACAGGCTCCGTTTGCGGTTAGGTTTTTATTAGATCCCCTAGCCATTCATTCCACGGTAAGCATGAAGCCGCATCACACCATGAATTAGGGGTCATTAGGACACCATGAATTAGGGGAATTAGGACTCTTACCACCGGAACAGGCGGTCCGTAGTGTTATTTTTAGCCAATTGAGACAATCGCTACCGACACTACACAGCTATCTAGGCTGATCGAGAAAAGAAGTTAATATTGATGATCAACTTCACACGGGCCCGAACAGCCGATTCGAACCACTTTTTCTCCTTGGCGTAATGTCCCCACTGAGACAAAGCACGTCCATAGTTATTAACTAAGAGCTTCCTCTGTCAATGATCAGTTAGCTTGTATATATCGTGTGCAGGTACTCTATATGCCCAAGAAAGTCAGAGAAATTTCCATTGCGAAAAGATCCTGAACCGACCGGGAATAGAACGCATCACCCTCAGCATTGCATTGTCATGCAGAATACCCGCGCCTTTACAGCTGTGGCTAAAGAAGCTCTCTAGCAACTTATTTTGCAGCTAATCGATAACAGCCTCTTGGAACATTCCACACCACCAAAGGCGAGCATTTATAGAGATGGATCGATCGCACATCTATCGCTCCAAGTAAACCCTCAAAAAGTCCATCCAAACGGTTTCGCAAGTATCCTCCTGCACAAGATACTCGGAAAGGTTCGCATCCGTTTGACGAGGTCTTCAAACAGAACAAAATGACCAAAAAAAATTGCAGAAAGAATTCCGCACGGCCGTCGAAGGCGAAGACCACAACGACGACGTTCACGAGTCGTTAGCGCATTGATCTTTATGTTTTCTCCCTATTCGCACGTTCAACTTTTGCCACCCTTTCGCATCCCATCTCCATCCACAGCTCACCTGCCCCGGACGCGGAAAACCGGAGAAGCATAATCGCCCGAAGGATAATCCGTGATGCACACGCGGATCACGCGGATAACCTGACGACTCGTCGTCGTTTGCTATAGTAGTTTGCCGGCTGGCTGACCGACCGACGACGCGACGATGCTTTATGCTACGGACTCTAAAAGGAAGCAAAAAGAAGGTTCCCTCTCTCACGACGACGACAGTTTGCCGTTGCTTCGTTCGTCGGACACACCGAAGAGATGACTGCCCTGCACAAGTGCAAAAGGATAAAACGGATTTTCATTTAAGGGCGGACGGGACGGTCGAGGAAATATTCGCCATTGCTCTGTTTCTTCTAAGATGGTAATCTCAGATTCTACTGCATATAATGGAACAAAAATCTATCATTGTGTATGCTCACTTGCAGTGCATATGCTGATTGTTTTTCAGCCTCATCTGTGCGATAGAAATCGAGATTACCATCTTCAAAATCGCGAGGCAAATTGTTAGAAAGAGAGGGAAGATAGGAAAAATAACACAGCGTCCCGATTCACCTTATGGTGTATTGCTTGGGTGACTTGTGTCCAACCAAAAACCTGCGCTGTCGACACTCCTTTGTGACGTTTGTGCTGCTTGGGAATATACTTATATTGTGTGGTTTTAATCAGTCTTGTGCATTATCACCATCATAACACAAAAAAAGCCGCAACATCAACATTGCCCTTCTTCCTCCATCAACGCTACAGCCGACCGTCTCTATGTTGCTAACGAACACATTCGAGACGAACGCATTGATACGGTGGCTGCCGCCGCCACGCTCTTTCTCTGCACATCTCCTGAGCAGCCGAACGCTTGTTAACCGTCGTTCCGACGCAAAGCTATGTCACTCACTGCTGGGTGACTCTCATCTGAAAGGGCCAGGATGAAGGTCAATTTGTTAAGTAGTATTGCACGGCGTAGCAAACACAAACATAGCACGCCCTATGAATAGAATACAAGGCGTAGAACAAAAACTCGCTTCTGTGTTTCATCGTGTGGTTCGAAAACAAGAGACGATCGCTGCTGCTGGATGTGGTTGACTCTGCATTGAACGAGGGTTGGCTTGAGTGGCTTTTGCGTGAATCGATTATGTTTTGATGGACTGCGTTTGTCGTATGAAGTGATGGTCAAAGCGAGTGTCGTTCGACATTAACCATCCTGAAACTGCACAACCCTAAAACTCCATGAAACAGCCACCATCTCGAATTTCGACCGGCCATTTTAGATATTTTGGTCGTCATTTCTGCACTCAAGACATCTGCATCATATCAAATGTACCGATGTTGCATGGTTTTAGAGCCTAAAACACCATTAAACAGCCGCTATCTTGGATGTTAGACCACTATCTTGGATATTCTGGTCATCATTTTTGGACTTAGGACATCTCCCCCATACCAAAAATTTCGAAATTGAATGGTTTTAAGTTCTAAAACTCCATGAAACAGCCGCCATCTTCAATTTGGAGTAGCCATCTTGAATTTTGGACCACCATCTTGAATATTTTGGTCGTCATTTTTTTTACTCCAGACATCTTTATCATACCAAATATACCCATATTACATGATTTTAGGGCCAAAACACCATTAAACAGCCGCCATTTTGAATTTTAAGAGGTCATCTTGAATTTTAAATCGCCATCTTGGATATTCAAGTCGCCATTTTTGGACTCCAAACATCTTCCCTATACCAAATATACCCATATTGCTTTAGAGCCTAAAACACCATTAAACAGCCGCCAACTTAAATTTGGAGCCGCCATCTTGAATATTAGGCTGCCATCTTGAATTTTGGGCCGCCACCGTGGAATTTCTAGTCTCCAGTATTGATTTCCACGCAAAATTCGTCAACCATGCTAAAGCCTACAAAAATTTCCGCAGTTTGATGTGTTCCATGATGAGGCTTGGTTCAGTTTTGTATACGACCAGACTGGTCGGACCAGCTCTACCGGTGCTGGTCCAAATCACTGAAATGGCCATAACTCCGGAACGCCTTGATTGATCCGGGCCATTTTTAATAGCAAACAATGCGATAAAATTCCAGTTCAATTCGAGCTATAATCCAAAAAATCAGCCAATGAAAAGTGCTTTGAAAGTGAGTGAACTTATTTTGCGCACAGACATACATACATGCATACATACACACACACACACACACACACACACACACACACACACACACACACACACACACACACACACACACACACACACACACACACACACACACACACACACACACACACACACACACACACACACACACACACACACACACACACACACACACACACACACACACACACACACACACACATACATACACACAACACACACAGACATCATCTCAATTCGGAAAACTGAGTTAGTTGGTATATGTGACTTGATCCTCCGATCCTTCTATCGAAGATTCTTTTTTTGAATGAACATATAGACTTTCACTTTGGTGTACGAGAAATGCAAAAAGGGGATTGAATACTCCGTTCCGTGTTTAATCAAAACCATCGGAATTGCACAAAGAACCAATGAATGGAATTTAGTCCCATTCTCAATGGTCAGGCTTCTTAAGTTCCTAGCTGTAGAGCTGCCGGTCACCTCCTTACCTAGAAATAAAATAATATTATATTCATAACTGTAGACCGAGCATATCTGAGCACATCTTCAGCAGTTATCTCGGAAAGATGTTTAAGTTAGTTAGGGAAGGTAAGGACAGAGGATGGATCTGAGACCCCTGCGAAATTCTTTTAGAACACCCCTGACCTCTGAAATCCCATGAATGTCCCTAAAGTCCCACTGAAACCTCTCGTAGTCCCCTTGAATACGTCATGTTACCTTTATGAACGTATGGAAACGCTTTGTAGCCCTGGGAAAAAAAAATCCCGTAAGCTTTCCCTCAACTATATTGAAGTCATTCAAACTCCTTTAAATCCCCTGAAATACATTTAACGTTTTGAAAACCTGCCTCATAAAACCCTCTTAGATCACGTAAGTAACAGATACGTATTTCGACTTCAACTGTAAGGTCGTTACCTGGTCGTCTTCAGTGTTTCGTACTTGACTGAAAAAGTAACGCTAGTAAATTAATTTTCAAATGTAGACGACTACCACCAAAATTATGAAAATATAGAAGAATTTTACGAGAGAAAACCAAAAGCCTTTCAAACCGTTGAATGAAGGTACTTAAGATTTGTTTTGCATTTCGCAGAAACCACCAAGACATTTTCTGCACCATTGTATTTAATGGTCGGTGCCTAAAGATCACCCGTTATCATAAATAACTCAATTTGGATACATTTTATGCACATAAACACGGACACCGGCTCCGGAACGACATAAAAAGTGACCGACCCGAAAGTTGGGGAGTAAGAATTCTTGCCCAAAATGAAAGAAAAACAAGCCCCAAAGAGGACCTTTTAAGCCCAACCCCGAAAACAAGAGAGACCTCGCTGAATGTGCCTGCAACGAATCGCTGCCGCTGCTGCCGACTGGAAGGAATTTTTCCAAAGAACCTCCACCGCCACCGCCGAAAGCGCAGTTAATCGCAAAACGCAGTAACGGTTTTACGGGGTCCGACTGAAGAAAAAAAAAGCACATTTGGAGGGTCGTCCGGCAGGGCGGCTTGAGGAGTACAACATGTGAAAAAATGACTGATTCCCCGAAATTAGCAAAAGGGTCAAATCTGTTGCTTGTTGTGACCATCGTCCCACCGTGTCGGCCCCGTGCGCTGCTGGCTGCTGATGCTGATGCAGAATTGAAAGAGTGAGAGTATATGATGAATATTTTGGGGCTGTACCGAGCTTTGCCGGTGAAATGCAGCGTTGAAAGATAAATCAATTTCCTGAAACTTCTCATTAATTCCGACCGACGACGACCGTCGGCGGCGGTCGACAGGCGACGAAACCCTGATGAACTCTCTCATGAATGTTTGCACAAAATTAATGAAGCCTCGCGATGAGCGATTTTGCATGGCTGTGGATGGGTGTGAACTTTCCAGAGAACACTCGACAGTAAAAGTCGATTGTTTTTTTTTTGTAACTTGGAAGACTTTTGAGAATACATCCGTACTGTCCCTTTTACAAACCGACAACAGTGTTGCAATTCGTCTTTTCACCTAACGGGTAACAATATTATCGTACATCACAAGAGTATACCAAGATAAAAAAAAATCGTCCACAACATCAACCTTTTTAGCACCATTTCGTGCACCTAGCACTACAGTAGAACGGATTTTTTTTTGATATTCCATACAAGGGTGACAGTCAGACTGAGATGCCAGACATACAGATTTTTCTGTATTATACAGATTTTTAACTTTCTATACAGACAAGATAAAGAGTACAGAAAAATACAGCATTTTGAAATGTGATACAAATTTCTCCAGAAAGCATAAAAGTGAAAATATTTTCAATAAATTTAATGAAAACTTTATAAATTGCTGCCTAAATTTAAAGAATTTATGAGAGTTTGTACATTTTCACACATGTTTAAGAAAATAAATACCAGTAAAAATTAAAAACCGTCCAAAAGCATTATATTTTTTATTGTTTTCTATGGATACCTAGGACTCAAATACGACGATACAGAAAAATCTGTATTGATACAGATTTTTGATGAAATAATCTGGCATCCCTGCAATCAGTGCTGTCATGATAAAATCAGAGCAGGTTATTAAAGGCTTCCAAATTGCTACAGTCGCTGAAATTCACAGAAATAACTTTAATATAGCGCCTAGTTGAGATTTTTACCAGGGAAATCCCGCCATGCATTAGTTTTCAAAAAATGTTTCTGTAGTCATCACGGAAGAGCCTTTCTTGCAGGAGCTTCTTACATGAGTACAGCAAAAATTCTTATAAAGATTCCTGCGAAAATTCTTCAAGAATGTACTTTTTTTTAATTTTATCCTTAACTATCTATGAAACTAGTCCACGATTTCTTCAGAAAATCCTCCAAAAATTCTACAAGGGATTCCTTCTAGGATTGCTATAGCAGTTTTTGCATATTTTTCTTCATGTTTATTTCAAAAATTTCTGCCTGAATTCTTGAGTATTTCTTCAAAATTTTTAAATAATTCTTCTATTAATTACTCAAGAAATGTTTCTTGCAATTATGTTAAGGTTTTTCCAGAAATTCTTCGAAAGATGCAACTCCAGGATTTTTTTTGCCGGAGACTCGGACATTCTGTCAGATATTACTCCATATCTTGAGAGATTCCCTTGGGCATTTATTTGAAAATTCCTCTAAAAACTCAAAAGATATTTTTCGGGAAGTTCATCCAGAGGTTTCTCCAGAAATTCCTTCAATTATTCTTCCAGACATTTAACTAGTAATACTTCAGCAAATTGGGTTTTTTTAAATTTAAAACACTTAGTGATTTTTAAATTTTATACGAAAGAGAATCTTTTTCTGAGTCGCTACGATTTTTCTCGATTTTTAGAACATCATTTTGATACCTAAAGTCAATTTCAAAGAGATTTTTTTGATATCACCTTTTCACAGCTGGGCGACTGTTTGACAGCTCCGTCAGTACAAAATCGAACGAGGGGTGATTCATTAAATCTCTCCCATACAAACTTCAAATTGATTTTCAAATAGGCTTCCAGGCACCAAAAATCATGAAAATTTGGATTTCGCCTCAGGTTGTCGTTAGGATTCAGAATATGAAATTATCTCGACACCATTTAAAAAGCCAATTCTCCAATCTCAGCATTTGCTATGGAAACTGAGAACTCAGAAATCTATTCATTGGTATTTTTCAAGGAGTTTCTCATGGAATTTTTCACGACATTTTTCTTTGAATACCAGCAGAGTGTTCTCCAACTTTACAAGTTATTCTTCAAAAATTCCTTAAAAAAAAAAACATTTTTTTTCAGAAATTTATTCAGTGATTCTCTAAAGAATTCCTCCAGGATTTCTTCTATCGTTTCTACAAGACATCCTTCAGAAATTTCTCTAATTGTTCAGGAATTTGTGTATACTAATCCCATTCAGAAGTTGTGTTCTTTTAAGAAATACTGAACTTCTAAATTTTTCTAAAAATTCCTCCAGAGGGGTACCTCTAGGAGGTTTTCCAAGAACTAACACAGAAAATACTTGCTTCGGAATGTTGACTTTGCAGTCTTTTGGGGAATCGAAAACACTAGTTTATGATTTTTCCCGACGGGAAAAATCATAAACTAGTGTTTTCGATTCCCCAAAAGACTGCAAAGCCAACATTCCGAAGCAAAATCATCCCAGTCGCATCCCAACCAAGCATCCACAGAAAATACTCCAGCAGCTACGAGTGGTCAATAAAGCTCCATCTTCGATCAATAGAAAATATCGATACAGAAATGCAATTTCAGGCACTTAGGAAAAACTCCGATCTATTTTCGATGAATAC
>NC_085137.1:56543474-56565632 GCF_035046485.1 Aedes albopictus | reverse complement strand
TTTGGTTGAGAAAAATGGTTCGATTTGTTTAACTTTACCACATCGCGATCATCCTTGAAGTTCCAGTCCTTGCGATACATAAGGGAATTGAGTGTCCCTGATGCTGTCATAATCTATTATTATCAGGAGGTGAAATAAGTCTTTCAGGTCAACCTGATGGCTGGGAAATCTCAGCTGAATTTCTTGAGAAATATTTGGAAAACTCCTTAGAGAATTCCAATCTCTTGTGATACTTATATTCATGGAGAAATTCTCAGGAGAAGTCCTGCCTTGGATGAACTTGGAAGATCTCCTGAAGAAAACACAAGAGATCAATATCTTACCTTACTTCTTTTGCTTAAACTAGATTTTTTTCTCCCAAAAATTGAAAATGACTTCATTATTACTTCACTTCTGCCTGAATTCCTGAATGGAAGAATTAAATCTTTGGGAAATAATCTCTGGAGATATTGCCGAAAAAATAAGCTGAACAAAAATCGTAAAGGAAAATCTTCAAACTTGTAAAGTTTTATTTCAATTTTTGAAGAAAATCATCGAAAAGTACTGACGCAGTTGTTGCGAGAGTTACTGGTCCAATCCCTGAAGGAGAAACAGTTTCGTAAAATTTGTCTATATCATTCTATTCCTCACTATTTCCTCCTTCAATAACGAAGTTTTACTCATACTGCGTAATCTTTTTGTGGTGAATACTTATCTGCTTAGGGTTCTTTCTATGGCTCTTTATTTTGCGGGTATGAAAGTCTCTTTAATAAAGCCAAATCAATCTTGCCGGGTATCAGACACCAGCATTCAGGTTCTGACAGCATCACTCCTCTTCGAACTTATCGTTTCTGGATCGTATTTGAGAGTATTTATCATGGCTTATTTAGCCGCTGTGCTCACTGCTTCAGCTTTTCTCCCGCACAGATTACTACTCGATTTGCTTATTGAATCACTGCTGAAAAATGCGTCAGGGTTATAAATAGGTACCGTCAAACGGGGTTACTTGCAACAGCGGTGTAACTTGCAACACGATGACATACACTAAATGTGAAGCATTTTCTAATAATAATAAAAACTAGTGTGCCCTACTATTTCGGTTATAGAGATTATGTGTATCAAAGAGCGATTTAGTGTAAAAATTAGCTTTGTTTCTTTGTTTATGGTTTAGCTACACTGTTAAAACGGATTGCTCATTTTAGCATGAGCATGAGCATGAGCATAGATGACCGCACAATTCGTAGTTGCTACTCCGTGATTGACCAGAGCAATCGAAATTGCACAAGGAACCAATGAATAGGGCTTGGGACTAGCTTACTATTCTCAATATACACAGTTCGAGAGCTCTCAACTTTAATAAGGTCAATAACGGCGCCGGCCACGTCCTTACGGTCATCGAGGATGGGAGGGAATGTTAGTAAGACAAACGTTGTTAAAAAGACCGCGAATCGCTGCATCTCCACGTTTGTCTCAGGAAGGAATTTTTTGTTAGTAGAGTAAGGTACATTGTCAGTCTGGGAGCCACCTATGGTTGGTGATATGATTTGACAATGGATCAATATACACAAACCGCCGTTAACAATCGACCACTTTTCGACGCAAGAACTAGCCAAAAAGGAAATTCTATCGCGCGTCTCCACTCCACTAGGGAGCAGAGACCTTTAGTCTATTCCACACAGAAATACACTGAACGCGACTCACTTGTCGGCGCCCGGATTTTTTTCCTCGACCGAACTATCATTTTCCACTCTTTTGTGTTAATGCAAAAAAAAAAATATTTATTATCCACTAAAAGTGTATTGAGAAGTAGCGCCGATGGAAAGCGAAAAATTCGGAACCGACTAGAGCCACGACGCGTCCACCGCACACTTCGTCCCGTCGTCGGAGCCCCGCAGAGAAGAAAAAAAATATCGCAAAAATCTAGCAAGGCCAGCGCGCGAAGCTTTGCTGCTGCCGAACTACCGCACACTACTGACTGCTTGGCGTCCCGTCGTCGTCGTCGGAGCCCCGCAGAGAAGAAAAAATCGCAAAAATCTAACAAAGCAAGCGCGCGAAGCTTTGCTGCTGCCGAACTACCGCACACTACTGACTGCTTGGCGTCCCGTCGTCGTCGTCGGAGCCCCGCAGAGAAGAAAAAATCGCAAAAATCTAACAAAGCAAGCGCGCGAAGCTTTGCTGCTGCCGAACTGTCGCACACTACTGACTGCTTGGCGTCCCGTCGTCGTCGTCGGAGCCCCGCAGAGAAGAAAAAATCGCAAAAATCTAACAAAGCAAGCGCGCGAAGCTTTGCTGCTGCCGAACTACCGCACACTACTGACTGCTTGGCATCCCGTCGTCGTCGTCGGAGCCCCGCAGAGAAGAAAAAATCGCAAAAATCTAACAAAGCAAGCGCGCGAAGCTTTGCTGCTGCCGAACTACCGCACACTACTGACTGCTTGGCGTCCCGTCGTCGTCGTCGGAGCCCCGCAGAGAAGAAAAAATCGCAAAAATCTAACAAAGCAAGCGCGCGAAGCTTTGCTGCTACCGAACTGTCGCACACTACTGACTGCTTGGCGTCCCGTCGTCGTCGTCGGAGCCCCGCCGAGAGAAGAAAAAAAAAATGCAAAAATCTAGCAAAGCCAGCGCGCGAAGCTTTGCTGCTGCCGAACTACCGCACACTACTGACTGCTTGGCATCCCGTCGTCGTCGTCGGAGCCCCGCAGAGAAGAAAAAATCGCAAAAATCTAACAAAGCAAGCGCGCGAAGCTTTGCTGCTGCCGAACTACCGCACACTACTGACTGCTTGGCATCCCGTCGTCGTCGTCGGAGCCCCGCAGAGAAGAAAAAATCGCAAAAATCTAACAAAGCAAGCGCGCGAAGCTTTGCTGCTGCCGAACTACCGCACACTACTGACTGCTTGGCATCCCGTCGTCGTCGTCGGAGCCCCGCAGAGAAGAAAAAAGCGCAAAAATCTAACAAAGCAAGCGCGCGAAGCTTTGCTGCTGCCGAACTACCGCACACTACTGACTGCTTGGCATCCCGTCGTCGTCGTCGGAGCCCCGCAGAGAAGAAAAAATCGCAAAAATCTAACAAAGCAAGCGCGCGAAGCTTTGCTGCTGCCGAACTACCGCACACTACTGACTGCTTGGCGTCCCGTCGTCGTCGTCGGAGCCCCGCAGAGAAGAAAAAATCGCAAAAATCTAACAAAGCAAGCGCGCGAAGCTTTGCTGCTACCGAACTGTCGCACACTACTGACTGCTTGGCGTCCCGTCGTCGTCGTCGGAGCCCCGCCGAGAGAAGAAAAAAAAAATGCAAAAATCTAGCAAAGCCAGCGCGCGAAGCTTTGCTGCTGCCGAACTACCGCACACTACTGACTGCTTGGCATCCCGTCGTCGTCGTCGGAGCCCCGCAGAGAAGAAAAAATCGCAAAAATCTAACAAAGCAAGCGCGCGAAGCTTTGCTGCTGCCGAACTACCGCACACTACTGACTGCTTGGCATCCCGTCGTCGTCGTCGGAGCCCCGCAGAGAAGAAAAAAGCGCAAAAATCTAACAAAGCAAGCGCGCGAAGCTTTGCTGCTGCCGAACTACCGCACACTACTGACTGCTTGGCATCCCGTCGTCGTCGTCGGAGCCCCGCAGAGAAGAAAAAATCGCAAAAATCTAACAAAGCAAGCGCGCGAAGCTTTGCTGCTGCCGAACTACCGCACACTACTGACTGCTTGGCATCCCGTCGTCGTCGTCGGAGCCCCGCAGAGAAGAAAAAATCGCAAAAATCTAACAAAGCAAGCGCGCGAAGCTTTGCTGCTGCCGAACTGTCGCACACTACTGACTGCTTGGCGTCCCGTCGTCGTCGTCGGAGCCCCGCAGAGAAGAAAAAAGCGCAAAAATCTAACAAAGCAAGCGCGCGAAGCTTTGCTGCTGCCGAACTACCGCACACTACTGACTGCTTGGCATCCCGTCGTCGTCGTCGGAGCCCCGCAGAGAAGAAAAAATCGCAAAAATCTAACAAAGCAAGCGCGCGAAGCTTTGCTGCTGCCGAACTACCGCACACTACTAACTGCTTGGCGTCCCGTCGTCGTCGTCGGAGCCCCGCAGAGAAGAAAAAATCGCAAAAATCTAACAAAGCAAGCGCGCGAAGCTTTGCTGTTACCGAACTGTCGCACACTACTGACTGCTTGGCGTCCCGTCGTCGTCGTCGGAGCCCCGCAGAGAAGAAAAAATCGCAAAAATCTAACAAAGCAAGCGCGCGAAGCTTTGCTGCTGCCGAACTACCGCACACTACTGACTGCTTGGCATCCCGTCGTCGTCGTCGGAGCCCCGCAGAGAAGAAAAAATCGCAAAAATCTAACAAAGCAAGCGCGCGAAGCTTTGCTGCTGCCGAACTACCGCACACTACTAACTGCTTGGCGTCCCGTCGTCGTCGTCGGAGCCCCGCAGAGAAGAAAAAATCGCAAAAATCTAACAAAGCAAGCGCGCGAAGCTTTGCTGCTGCCGAACTGTCGCACACTACTGACTGCTTGGCGTCCCGTCGTCGTCGGAGCCCCGCCGAGAGAAGAAAAAAAAAATTGCAAAAATCTAGCAAAGCCAGCGCGCGAAGCTTTGCTGCTGCCGAACTACCGCACACTACTGACTGCTTGGCATCCCGTCGTCGTCGTCGGAGCCCCGCAGAGAAGAAAAAATCGCAAAAATCTAACAAAGCAAGCGCGCGAAGCTTTGCTGCTGCCGAACTACCGCACACTACTAACTGCTTGGCGTCCCGTCGTCGTCGTCGGAGCCCCGCAGAGAAGAAAAAATCGCAAAAATCTAACAAAGCAAGCGCGCGAAGCTTTGCTGCTACCGAACTGTCGCACACTACTGACTGCTTGGCGTCCCGTCGTCGTCGTCGGAGCCCCGCAGAGAAGAAAAAATCGCAAAAATCTAACAAAGCAAGCGCGCGAAGCTTTGCTGCTGCCGAACTGTCGCACACTACTGACTGCTTGGCGTCCCGTCGTCGTCGTCGGAGCCCCGCCGAGAGAAGAAAAAAAAAATTGCAAAAATCTAGCAAAGCCAGCGCGCGAAGCTTTGCTGCTGCCGAACTACCGCACACTACTGACTGCTTGGCATCCCGTCGTCGTCGTCGGAGCCCCGCAGAGAAGAAAAAATCGCAAAAATCTAACAAAGCAAGCGCGCGAAGCTTTGCTACTGCCGAACTACCGCACACTACTAACTGCTTGGCGTCCCGTCGTCGTCGTCGGAGCCCCGCAGAGAAGAAAAAATCGCAAAAATCTAACAAAGCAAGCGCGCGAAGCTTTGCTGCTACCGAACTGTCGCACACTACTGACTGCTTGGCGTCCCGTCGTCGTCGTCGGAGCCCCGCAGAGAAGAAAAAATCGCAAAAATCTAACAAAGCAAGCGCGCGAAGCTTTGCTGCTGCCGAACTGTCGCACACTACTGACTGCTTGGCGTCCCGTCGTCGTCGTCGGAGCCCCGCCGAGAGAAGAAAAAAAAAATTGCAAAAATCTAGCAAAGCCAGCGCGCGAAGCTTTGCTGCTGCCGAACTACCGCACACTACTGACTGCTTGGCATCCCGTCGTCGTCGTCGGAGCCCCGCAGAGAAGAAAAAATCGCAAAAATCTAACAAAGCAAGCGCGCGAAGCTTTGCTGCTGCCGAACTACCGCACACTACTGACTGCTTGGCATCCCGTCGTCGTCGTCGGAGCCCCGCAGAGAAGAAAAAATCGCAAAAATCTAACAAAGCAAGCGCGCGAAGCTTTGCTGCTGCCGAACTACCGCACACTACTGACTGCTTGGCATCCCGCCGTCGTCGTCGGAGCCCCGCAGAGAAGAAAAAAGCGCAAAAATCTAACAAAGCAAGCGCGCGAAGCTTTGCTGCTGCCGAACTACCGCACACTACTGACTGCTTGGCATCCCGTCGTCGTCGTCGGAGCCCCGCAGAGAAGAAAAAATCGCAAAAATCTAACAAAGCAAGCGCGCGAAGCTTTGCTGCTGCCGAACTACCGCACACTACTGACTGCTTGGCATCCCGTCGTCGTCATCGGAGCCCCGCAGAGAAGAAAAAATCGCAAAAATCTAACAAAGCAAGCGCGCGAAGCTTTGCTGCTGCCGAACTACCGCACACTACTGACTGCTTGGCATCCCGCCGTCGTCGTCGGAGCCCCGCAGAGAAGAAAAAAGCGCAAAAATCTAACAAAGCAAGCGCGCGAAGCTTTGCTGCTGCCGAACTACCGCACACTACTGACTGCTTGGCATCCCGTCGTCGTCGTCGGAGCCCCGCAGAGAAGAAAAAATCGCAAAAATCTAACAAAGCAAGCGCGCGAAGCTTTGCTGCTGCCGAACTACCGCACACTACTGACTGCTTGGCATCCCGTCGTCGTCATCGGAGCCCCGCAGAGAAGAAAAAATCGCAAAAATCTAACAAAGCAAGCGCGCGAAGCTTTGCTGCTGCCGAACTACCGCACACTACTGACTGCTTGGCGTCCCGTCGTCGTCGTCGGAGCCCCGCCGAGAGAAGAAAAAAAAAAATTGCAAAAATCTAGCAAAGCCAGCGCGCGAAGCTTTGCTGCTGCCGAACTACCGCACACTACTGACTGCTTGGCATCCCGTCGTCGTCGTCGGAGCCCCGCAGAGAAGAAAAAAGCGCAAAAATCTAACAAAGCAAGCGCGCGAAGCTTTGCTGCTGCCGAACTACCGCACACTACTGACTGCTTGGCATCCCGTCGTCGTCGTCGGAGCCCCGCAGAGAAGAAAAAATCGCAAAAATCTAACAAAGCAAGCGCGCGAAGCTTTGCTGCTGCCGAACTACCGCACACTACTGACTGCTTGGCATCCCGCCGTCGTCGTCGGAGCCCCGCAGAGAAGAAAAAAGCGCAAAAATCTAACAAAGCAAGCGCGCGAAGCTTTGCTGCTGCCGAACTACCGCACACTACTGACTGCTTGGCATCCCGTCGTCGTCGTCGGAGCCCCGCAGAGAAGAAAAAATCGCAAAAATCTAACAAAGCAAGCGCACGAAGCTTTGCTGCTGCCGAACTACCGCACACTACTGACTGCTTGGCATCCCGCCGTCGTCGTCGGAGCCCCGCAGAGAAGAAAAAAGCGCAAAAATCTAACAAAGCAAGCGCGCGAAGCTTTGCTGCTGCCGAACTACCGCACACTACTGACTGCTTGGCATCCCGTCGTCGTCGTCGGAGCCCCGCAGAGAAGAAAAAATCGCAAAAATCTAACAAAGCAAGCGCACGAAGCTTTGCTGCTGCCGAACTACCGCACACTACTGACTGCTTGGCATCCCGCCGTCGTCGTCGGAGCCCCGCAGAGAAGAAAAAAGCGCAAAAATCTAACAAAGCAAGCGCGCGAAGCTTTGCTGCTGCCGAACTACCGCACACTACTGACTGCTTGGCATCCCGTCGTCGTCGTCGGAGCCCCGCAGAGAAGAAAAAATCGCAAAAATCTAACAAAGCAAGCGCACGAAGCTTTGCTGCTGCCGAACTACCGCACACTACTCCCTTTTCTGTTAAAACGGATTGCTCATTTTATGCCATAAAAACAAGTATGAAAATCGTTCTTGACCTCTCCCTTATGGTAAGTGCGATAAGTCTGATGACCTTGCTTGCAGTTAGGGTACCTAATAGTAAGCTTAGCTAAACGATAAAAGTTTGATAAACTTATCGACTGAGTAATGCAAAAAATCATTATTATATTCGACAACCACTAGGGGGTAACTTGCAACAGTTGAATTTGACGAAACCTTCTATTAGGGTCTGGGACCATTTGGGCAGGAGGACCTATTTTGGGCACTTGCTACTATAACTCGGTCAACTTCAAACCAATTGATATGAATGTTTGTATATGGCTAGCAACTGTGAGTATCTCACCGTATTCCAAAATTCAAATCGATTGGTTAAAAATTAACTGAGTTACAGCAGCAAGTGCCCAAAATAGGTTCCCCTGCCCAAATGGTCCCAGACCCTATTTATCTTCATTTCACGATATATTTGACAGAAATAACTGAAATGGATCATTTATTGATTACGTAACGCGTTCATTTTCAAATGACAATTCATTTTCTACATTTTTTGCACGGAACCTTCAAACATTGTTAGGAAATATCACATTTTGTAGTTTTATTCATGTTTCATCTTGTTGAAAGTTCAATTTTTGTTTATGAACGCTGTAAATCAATCACCAACATCAATTCTGAACCTAGATGGAGTAAATAATTTCAGCTTAATACCCAAAAGCGAATTTGAATTTACAAAGTTGAGTAGGTGTGTTTCAATCATGTTATTTTAGCTGAAATTGCCAAACACCACTTCAAACTGAAAACTACTTAAACATGACTCACTCTACCTTTTCAAGAAAAGACAATAATCATTGTTGACATTTTGTTATGAGTGCTAAGTCACGAGAATCATATATATTTTATTTTTGAGGGACGTGAGACCTGTTGCTAAACGATATACTCTCGCCTGCAATAACTATCAACCCTTTCATGAAAAATTATATGTCAATTGGTTAGTGTACATTTTTTCATGGTATGTTTCATGCATAACATCAAAAATTTTCAATACGACTAAATACTAGAATGTTAGTGCTGTTTAATGATAGCTAACTTAGCTTCATGTCTTGTGTTGCAAGTTACCCCACAGATGGGGAAACTTGCAACAAGGATGTATTTCGCACCTCCTGATTAGGTGGCAACGTATTTTGGTAAACCAAGTGCTGCATAGTATTCTACTCGGGGTAATTAGCGTACACGATGTTTCACAGGATGTTTCAAATGTTTAGATTTTCAATGATATTGCTTCAAAGTCAAAAAGTGTTGCAAGTTACCCCATTTGACGGTACTTATGGACTTTAGACAGGGGATTTTTCTCAAAGTTCCACTTATTCGTATTTTCTCAGGAGTTCTATCAGTTTTCATGGGGGTGGAAGCTCAGGTAAAATATTATCTCCTGGGCGCCCATTAAAAACACCACCCCCGGCGAAGACTGGCGCTCGAGCCTAGCTATTTAGCACTGTAGTTGGAGGAAATGCCAATGCTGAACCCGTAGCTTCCGGGAAGGTAAGCCCAGCTCCCTGGGTTAGTGGGTTGGTGTCAGGCCCTGCGAGCCAGCCGTAAAGAAGACTAGCACCGGAAAATCAACCAGAGATGAATGCGAACCGATACCAATGGCGACGACCACAGCGACGAAAAGGGACTTGCGATTGGAAGCTCGGTACGTGGAACTGCAGATCTCTCAACTTCATCGGGAGCACCCGCATACTCGCCGATATACTGAAGGACCGCGGGTTCGGAATCGTAGCGCTGCAGGAGGTGTGTTGGACAGGATCTATGGTGCGAACGTTTAGAGGTAATCATACCATCTACCAGAGTTGCGGCAACACACGTGAGCTGGGAACAGCTTTTATAGTGATGGGCGACATGCAGAGGCGCGTGATCGGTTGGTGGCCGATCGACGAAAGAATGTGCAGGTTGAGGATCAAGGGCCGATTCTTCAACATTAGCATGATAAACGTGCACAGCCCACACTCCGGAAGCACTGATGATGACAAAGACGCATTTTACGCGCAGCTCGAACGCGAGTACGACCGCTGCCCAAACCACGACGTCAAGATCATCATAGGGGATCTAAACGCTCAGGTAGGCCAGGAGGAGGAATTCAGACCGACGATTGGAAAGTTCAGCGCCCACCAGCAGACGAACGAAAATGGCCTACGCCTCATCGATTTCGCCGCCTCCAAGAACATGGCCATTCGTAGCACCTTCTTTCAGCACAGCCTCCCGTATCGTTACACCTGGAGATCACCACAACAAACGGAATCGCAAATCGACCACGTTCTGATTGATGGACGGCACTTCTCCGACATTATCGACGTCAGGACCTATCGTGGCGCTAATATCGACTCTGATCACTACCTGGTGATGGTTAAACTGCGCCCAAAACTCTCCGTTATTAACAACGTACATTACCGGCGGCCGCCCCGGTACGATCTAGAGCGACTGAAGCAACCGAATGTCGCCACCGCATACGCGCAGAATCTCGAGGCAGCGTTGCCGGACGAGGGTGTGCTCGATGTGGCCCCTCTAGAGGACTGCTGGAGTACAGTCAAAGCAGCCATCAACAACGCAGCCGAGAGCACTATCGGGTACGTAGAACGGAGTCGACGAAACGATTGGTTCGACGAGGAGTGTAGAGCGGTTCTGGAGGAGAAGGATGCAGCGCGGGCGGTAATGCTGCAGCATGGAACCCGACAGAATGTGGAGCGATACAGACAGAAGCGGAAGCAGCAGACCCGTCTCTTCCGGGAGAAAAAGCGCCGCCTGGAAGAAGCGGAGTGCGAGGAAATGGAACTGCTGTGCCGTTCACAGGAAACACGCAAGTTCTACCAGAAGCTCAACGCATCCCGCAAAGGCTACGTGCCGCAAGCCGAAATATGCAGGGATAAGGAAGGGAGCCTCCTGACGGACAAACGTGAGGTGATCGAAAGGTGGAAGCAGCACTTCGACGAGCACCTGAATGGCGAAGAGAATGTAGGCACGGAGGACCAAGGCAGCGGAGGAAATGACTATGTTGGTGCAGCAGAGGACGGGAACGAACCAACTCCCACGCTGAGGGAAGTTAAGGAGGCCATCCACCAGCTCAAAAACACAAAGCGGCTGGTAAGGACGGTATCGCAGCAGAACTCATCAAGATGGGCCCGGAAAAGTTGGCCACCTGTCTGCACCAGTTAGTAGTCAAGATCTGGGAAACCGAACAGCTACCGGAGGAGTGGAAGAAAGGGATAATCTGTCCCATCCACAAGAAAGGCGACAAGTTAATGTGTGAGAACTTTCGAGCGATCACCATTTTGAATGCCGCCTACAAAGTGCTATCCCAGATCATCTTCCGTCGTCTTTCACCTAAAGTAAATGAGTTCGTGGGAAGTTACCAAGCCGGTTTCATCGACGGCCGGTCGACAACGGACCAGATCTTCACCGTACGGCAAATCCTCCAGAAATGCCGTGAATACCAGGTCCCAACGCATCACCTGTTCATCGACTTCAAAGCGGCATACTACAGTATCGACCGCACAGAGCTATGGAAAATCATGGACGAGAACAGCTTTCCCGGGAAGCTGACTAGACTGATAAGAGCAACGATGGACGGTGTGCAGAACAGCGTAAGGATTTCGGGTGAACTATCCAGTTCATTTGAATCCCGACGGGGACTGCGACAAGGTGATGGACTTTCCTGCCTACTATTCAACATCGCCCTGGAAGGTGTTATGCGACGAGCCGGGCTCAACAGCCGGGGTACGATCTTCACGAAATCCAGCCAATTTGTCTGTTTTGCGGATGACATGGATATTATTGCTAGAACATTTGGAACGGTGGCAGAACAGTACACCCGCCTGAAACGTGAAGCAGCAAAGGTCGGACTGGTGGTGAATGCGGCTAAGACAAAGTACATGCTGGTAGGTGGGACTGAGCGAGACAGGACAAGCCTTGGCAGTAATGTTACGATAGACGGGGATACTTTCGAGGTGGTAGAAGAATTCGTCTACCTTGGTTCCTTGCTAACGGCTGACAATAACGTGAGCAGTGAAATACGAAGGCGCATCATCAGTGGAAGTCGTGCCTACTATGGGCTCCAGAAGAAACTGCGGTCAAAAAAGATTCACCCCCGCACCAAATGTACCATGTACAAGACGTTAATAAGACCGGTGGTTCTCTACGGACACGAGACATGGACGATGCTCGAGGAGGACCTGCAAGCACTCGGAGTTTTCGAGCGACGGGTGCTAAGGACGATCTTCGGCGGCGTGCAGGAGAACGGTGTGTGGCGGAGAAGGATGAACCACGAGCTCGCTGCACTTTACGGCGAACCCAGCATCCAGAAAGTGGCCAAAGCCGGAAGGATACGATGGGTAGGGCATGTTGCAAGAATGCCGGACAACAACCCTGCAAAGTTGGTGTTTGCTAACCATCCGGTTGGTACAAGAAGGCGTGGAGCGCAGAGAGCACGATGGGCGGACCAGGTGGAACGTGATCTGGCGAGTGTTGGGCGTGACCGACGTTGGAGAGCTGCAGCTGCAAATCGAGTATTATGGCGGCAAATGGTTGATTCAGTATTATCATGAATTTGATGTTAACTAAATAAATGAAATGAATCAGTTTTCATCATGCAGTACATTGTGAACTTTTTTTAAAGGTTTTCTTAGGATTTGTCTTAGTTTTTATTACTTATTAGTCTTACGGAGATCCTGCCTTGTTTATTCTACAAAACTTTCCCACAATTCCTACCAGAATTGCTGTCGGACTCTATCACAGTTTCCCACGAGATTTCTCTGTCTGTTCTTCCTGGGTTGTCACCAAAAGTCCGTTCCTGTTGTTTCTTCTGTAGTTCTTGGCGGAATTTTGCTCAGAGTTTCTTCCAACATGTTCTACGGAACTCTATTCAGGAAGACGTAATCTTTACCAAATATTTTTGCAGTATGGGGATCTCCAGTTAGTCTAGTGGCTAAGGCTTCGGTTCCCGTTCCGGTCGGGGAAATTTTCTCGACTCTCTGGACATAGCGTATCATCATGCTATTATCTCACAATATACAAATTCATGCAATCAAGGGCAGGCAAAGAACGCCCTTCAATAATATCTGTAGAAGTCTTGGTAGAAGTGCTCAAAAGACCACTAAGTTGAAGAGAGACAGACCAAGTTCCAGTGGAATCGTAGAGCCATACAGAAGAAGAAAAAAATACTTGCAGAATTCTGAGAAGAACAATGCTAGCCAGAAGTAATGGAAGGAGAAATCTCTGAAAAAAAATGCAGGTGGAATTCCAGAAAAGAACCCTGAGTCAAATCACAGGAGATAGTTCTAACAGTTGTGCGATGTGTTGATTCCCTCCTCGACGGATTTTGTACTGGACGGAGCTGTCAAGCAGTTATCCAGCTGTCGAAAGGTGATATAAGAAAACTATTTAAAGATGATTTTAAGTATTAAAATTAAATTCTGAAATTCTGAAAAAAGCATAGTGACCCACAAAAAGGTACTCGTTCGTATGAAATTAAAAAATCCATAAATTTTTAAAAATTTCAGACAATTCCGAAAAACTGAGGGTTGATGAGAACAACTGTGATATTCCTGAACTTCTGTGTGAAGTATTTCAGTATTTTTGAAGATGATTTGCAAGCAGGATTTTAACAGCTATGCAGTCTTCAATACGAAAAAACAAGAATTATAGTTTGACCGACACTGGGTTTTTTTCCGTATTGAAGCATAGCCGTTCAAATCATGCAGTAAACTTCTCAGTTAAACCGACAAGATATTTGAAGGCAGTTTCAGGAATACCTCTAACAGAATACCCAGAAAAACTGTTGGCTGAAAATCCGCGACAGATATTAAGAGAATAATCGAAAACTTCTTTTACAAATCCTGGAAGGAAATGATAGAGATCCTAGCAGCAGAGATGGCATAGAGACACTGATAAACAGCTCAGCGTACACTGAAAGGAGCCTTGCAGTAATGACAAGCACAAAAATGTTTTTAAATTTACCATGGCAAAACATGATCATCGACCCACCAACGCTTCTTGTGTGCGTTTTGTTTCTTCTCACATCAACCGGTTCGATAGCTGAGTGGTAGCGTGCGAGCCTGGTGATGTCAAGATTCTTGGTTCGAATCCGGTTGCCAACAGAAACTTTTTTTAATTGAAAATCGAGTCCATGGTAAAATTGAAAACATAATTCTGTTGAATTAAAACGAAACTCAGTCTGCACAAATTTAGTGGCGTTGTGCATTTAAATTGACCCTCAGAATAGTAATTTTCACCGCAAGCCGCCGTTCAGTGTACACATCTTCAATAAAATGTGGCGCGCTCTGTTTTGCTACAAATGTGGACCAGCAACAAACACACATCACTCAGTCGTAAAACTTTGCGTGAGTGTGCGAATGTGTAGGTTGCCACACGAGCTGCGCGAGCCGTCGCAGAGCTCAACCTTTTTCTGCATGAGCTTCGCTCATTTCTAGGAATGTGCTACACATCTGCGCTGTCTGAGCTGCAAGTTGTAGGCTCTCGGCAGTACAGAGTAGCGCAGCGCTGCGATGTGAGCTGTGTGTTGGACTGTACTTTCTCTTGCTTTTCTGCGCTCACCGTCCTGCGCGATGCGACAACGATGCCGAGCGCGTGCAGTCGGACCACGCAGAAGATAATTCTTTACACACACTCTTTCTCATCATGCAGGCTGGCTGTGTGTAATGTGTATTTTTTTTATCTTCTCACTTAGCGCTCTGAGGAGCATGCCATCTCTGCCTACACTGAACGGCGGCTTGCGGTGAAAATTACTATTCTGAGGGTCAATTTAAATGCACAACGCCACTAAATTTGTGCAGACTGAGTTTCGTTTTAATTCAACAGAATTATGTTTTCAATTTTACCATGGACTCGATTTTCAATTAAAAAAAGTTTCTGTTGGCAACCGGATTCGAACCAAGAATCTTGACATCACCAGGCTCGCACGCTACCACTCAGCTATCGAACCGGTTGATGTGAGAAGAAACAAAACGCACACAAGAAGCGTTGGTGGGTCGATGATCATGTTTTGCCATGGTAAATTTAAAAACATTTTTGTGCTTGTCATTACTGCAAGGCTCCTTTCAGTGTACACACCAAATTTTCTATTCGTCTTTCAGCAATCCAATTTCCTGAGAGCATTCCAGCAATCCATCGTTTTACTGATATACAGCATTTTTGTAGACGGATTGCTGAAATTCAGTAACATAATTTACTGAATCCTGTTCAGTAACATATTTTTTGCTGGGTATCAGTACTTCAGCTGTCAAATTTTATAAATCGCCGCAATTCAGTAAAAGTTAATGCTGAATGCGTATCAGCAATCTGATTTTTGCTGCAAACAATGTCAGTCAATGTCAGTCAAATGGGAACTTCAAAACAACATTGTTTCGTTTTTATTTTGATCTTTTGCATTGCAAAATTTTGTTTCTAGACAGTCGGTAATTTATTGGTAATTCACTAAACAACTGAATTCTCTATTTGGAAGCACTGTTTGGTAAGTACATGCATTTAGTTCTAAAATAATACCAAAGAGTTTATTGTTGTCCTGATTTGCAGGTCTTCGCCAGCGGGAAGAGACGAAAGCATGAAAATATTTAGTTGAGATTTTTTTTATCAAGAAAAAAGTTTTTTTATGTCGGAAATTATTTAAGTTTATGTTTTCACATATAGATAACCGAAATAACAATATAAGTGAACTACAAACATACTCGAGAAGCCTTTTAATTGCTGGAAAACAACAATTATTATTTATATATGAATTGCTGGTTATTCAGCAAGAACAAATACGTATTGCTGATAGTTCAGTAAACGAGCTGTCACTTTTTCGCATTCGCGCATTGCTGGTTTTTCAGCAATCGATATTTTGCTGAAAGGATTGCTGGTTGTAAAGCACACCAAAAATCAGCAAAATTTTGCTGATTTCCAGCAATAAAAATTTGGTGTGTAGCAGAAGCATCTGCAGAAGTCATGGGAAGAACTTTTGTGAAAATCCCAGAATAATCTCGTTTAAAAATATTCAGGAGAAATACCAGAAGGGTCTCCAGTTAGCCTAGTAGTTGAGGCTATGGATCGCCAATCCGGAGACGGCGGGTTCGATTCCCGTTCCGGTCGGGAAAATTTTCTCGACTCCCTGGGCATAGTGTATCATTGTACTTGCCTCACAATATACAAATTCATGCAATGGCAGGCAAAGAAAGCCCTTCAATTAATAACTGTGGAAGTGCTCAAAGAACACTAAGTTGAAGCGAGGCAGGCCAAGTCCCAGTGGGGACGTCGAGCCATAAAGAAGAAGAAGACCAGAAGGAACACTACTGGAGGCAATCTAGGATAACCTTTAAGAGTTATCCTGAAAAAATAGTCCAAGAAATATCATCAACAACTTATAAAAGGCTTTGGGTAGAACTTCAGTGGAATAAATTCAAATAGAAGTTCTAGGAGAAATCCCGGTACATACGTTTGCAGAAACGTGGGAGAAGTTCCTGTAGAAACGCTGAGAAAGCTTGGGAACTCGCTAGAAACCTCGATTACAACTCCTGTAGAAATCTTCCGGATATCTTTGGAGGAAATCCCGGGAGGAACACCAGAATAAATCACGGGATAATCCGTTGAAGAATTTTCGAGAAAAAATCTATGAAATCCCGGAAACCTGCTGGGAGAAATATTAGAGAAATTTTTGAAGGAAATTTGCAAGGTTTTTTCCTGCAAAACCTGATAGTAAAAGATTAAGACATCTCGGCAAAAGCATTTGCAGAAGTCTTGGAAAGAATTCCTGTAAGAATCTTGGAGTAATCTCCAAAAGAACCCTGTGAATTTTTGGGAGGATGCCAGGAGGAACACTGGAAGCAAGTTTAAACTCTTATAAGTAGAAAAATCCTGTAAAAGTTCCAAGAACTATACCACCAGCTACTTTAGGAAGAACTATGGATTCATTCCCAAAATGAAGTCCTGTAGAAATCCAGGAATATATTTAAACATCATAGGAGAACTTCCGAAAAAAACTCATTCAGAAGTTTCTGGAAACTTACAGAAAAGTTGGAGACTACACACTTAGAAATTCTGAAATTTGCACGAAACGGAATCACCAAAGAATGTAAACGTTTTCAAGACTGAATCACAAATTGGACTCAATTTTACGCGCATCATGTAAGTGCTGGTTGGTTGCGTTAGATGTCAACAAATTCGTTTCACCAGAAACGTAGAATCAGTATCACGTTCATCAGCCACATTCTAGCTCAGTGAAATAGCCGAGGGGTAAGAGATGTGGCTCACGATCAGAAGATCCGGTGTTCGAATCCCATGCATGGCGTTATTTTACTTTTCTATGTTTTGTCTGTCAAATCGCTTCTAGCGATTGCTAGACGAAAAAAAAAGTTTTATTTTGGGGTGTCTTGAAAGACGTAAATTTACGTGTTTCAACCTTTAAATTTGTGTTTTTGAAGATGCTCGTATATGTCAGGTTCAGGAAACTTAAAATTACATGATATTTTCTAGGTGTGTACTGTAGAAATCCTTCGAATATCTCTGGGAGAAAACCCGGGAGAAGTCATAGAATAATCCGTAGGAGAATTTCCGAGAAAAGTTCTATGCTGTTTTGAAAAAAAAAAAAACTGCTGGGAAATATATTGCTGAATCTTTTGTAGGAAGTTGGCTAGCAGTACGAGACCCCTAATAGAAAATCCGGTTGAAACTTCGGATGAAAACCCGCGAGGAAATCCAAGAGAAGGTTCATGAATGTCTCTTGCAAAACCTTGGAGTAAATGAAGCATATGAAGATATCTTGACAAAATCTCTTGCAAGTATCCCATAAATCCCGCCAACATCTTAATGAAAGGGTTTGGATAGATGCCCGGAACCATCTCCAGTAAAACCCAGAATAAATTTAAACAGAAATAAAATAGGAGAAATCACGACATATACTTGGGCAGAAGTTCTTGCAGAGGGAGCTCTAGCTCTAAGAAAATTTGGGAACTCCCTAGAAATCCCGATGAAATCTTTCGGATATCTGTGGGAGAAATCCCAGTGGGTACTTCTGGAAAAATCGTAGGATAAACTCCTAGAAGCATTACATCACTGGAAAAGTCTCGGAAAACCACTGAAAGAAATTCAGTAGGGAATTCTTAGAGTATTGAAGAGAGACATTCTGGGAAAATCTCTGGATAAAATCATTCTCTCACGATCTGGTTGAAATCCAATTAAAAACTCTGATGAAATCTTGAAATTTGAGAAAACTGGGGGAAATCTCGGGATACATTCATGGTGCTATTCCTGAAATTTTGGAAATTCTGTAAGAAAGTATTTTAAAAAGGAATCGTAAAAAATGTAAGTCCAACCTCCCGCTCAAACATTCCAAGAGATTTTTGGTCGTCCTCTTTCAAAATCCATGCCTCGTCTGCGTAGAGGAACAACGAAAAAATCAGTATTTTAACCCGGGAGTGGTCACGTCGTGAACCTTGAAAAAAGCACGCTTGTGGTACACAGTGTGAACATGGTGTTATGTCGCTGAGGGTGGCCGGAGACGCGACTGCCCGAAGATGGTTGAACAGTGCAATTTTCGTTTGAGCTTCTAATTTACGCAACCTAAGCTGGTAAGTAGTCTGTTAGAAGTCCTATTCACTGTTGATATATGTCTTGTTACTTCACGGCAAAGGTCATTGATACATGATCCAAGATACACAAATTATTCAACAACTTGAAACACATCCCCTTCAATTGCAACCACAGAACTAACCACAAGGCCTGCTCCTGCCTCCACTCGCAATCATGTACTACGCTGCCGTGTGCAGCATAGTTGTCCCATGTTACTTATTGACGGTTTTGACTTTTTATCATCAAAAGGTCTATTTTTGCGTATACTTTCAGAATCTACTCTCGATTGGTATACTTTGTTCAAAAACTCCATGAAAACAACATCAAGTCAATTTGTCCCATGTTCAGTTTTGTCATCATGAGTTGCCCCAAGTCCATTATTTTTTTTCTCAAAAGATATCCCTTGATCAGTTTATACGCATGAAAAACTATCCGAACATCTCTGAGGGAATCCTGAACATTCTCAGGATTCCTGAAATCATATGTGAAATTCAACATGGGACAGCTAATGCTGAACATCTCGCATGACATGGGACAGCTTATTCCAAGAAAATTCCGAAAAATGCTATATTTATCTGCATTACAGTCCCACTAGAGTTTTTCTTTAAAAAAATTAAGTAAATTAAATGTTTATGTAACTTTTTGTTCATACTTCAATGATAAATACCATTTCTAACGCTGTGCCGATGAATTCACTTAGTATCTTTATTACACTTGTCAGTAGAGACGAAAACAAGGCTGAAACTTAAAATGCGTTTTTCTCAGTTTGCTGTTTTGGAACATGGGACAACTATGCTGCACACGGCAGTACGTATTGGAAGAGATTTTATTGTTAAGCCTATCCTCACTGTTGCGGAAGAGATCAATATCAACAAATAGGGGCTGTCCATAAGCCACGTAATCATTTTTTGGGAGATTCCGAAACCAACATTGAAACTTCAGTTCAATAGCCAATAACAAACTTATTGAACCATGCTGTTACAAACTGTACAGCTAGGTATGCAGTTTTGTTTTGAGGGACTCAATCCCTCCCGCTTTCGCATGGACAACGATCGCTGATTGGTGATCGTTGTAAATAACAATACCTGTACCGGTGCTTCCAGTTACGATTCTTGTAGCAAATACTTGAAACCAATAAAGATACGTGGATGAAACCGAGAGGAGATTTTAGTAAATCCACGAGATATCGCGGTCGATAAAATTTACGTCGATCTTGGTATTGAGTATGCCGCTAAGTATATTACACTGAGTCTCCGGGATTCCCTTAGATATTTCAATGGATTTCACGGCTTTGCAAATTCTTCGCAGTATTTTATCCCGGCATTTTCCTGTGCCTTTGGGGTTATTTTAATTATCACTTCAATAATCCCTTCAGAGATACCTTTGGGGATTTCTCCAGGCATTAGCTCTGAGACTACTTCCGCGATTCTTTCAGGGATTTCGTCAGGGACTCCTTGTGAGATTTCTTCATGAATTCCTTCTGAGATTCTTTTGGGGATTCCTCGTCGATTTCTCCCGGGATTTGAACTCTAATTCCTGTTGGGATTCCTCCAGAAACTCCTTCAATGATTCTTTCAGGTTTTTTTTCAATCTAAAGGATTATTCCAAACATTCCTCCAGGAAATTCAAAGGGACCCTTTTTGAGATTCATTCAGAAATGACTCAGACATTTTTATAGATTTCAGGTGGGAATGCTTCAGGGATTTCTTGAGAATTATTCCTGTTTTTTTACCCGGATTTTTTTTTAATTTTTATTAATGTGTATTTTAACTTAAATGCTAATTCTACACTCAACTTTACCAAGATTGCTTCAGCGATTTTTTCCGGAATACCTACCGAAATAATTTTGAAAATTCTAACCAGGACTCCTTCAGTGATTCTTCCCGAGTATCCTTTGAGGATTTCTCCCGAGATTGATTCGAAAAATCTTTCTGAGATGATTTCTCCTGAAATCCTTTCGGAATTAGCATGGGAATGAGGTAATTCGCACAAATTCGTAGATGATACAGTCCTAGACCTGTTGTGAGAGTTGCTTGCTTCCCGTTTGTATCAAAGTACGAAGATTTGGAAAAAATCTCCGAATCTAAGACCAGATTGACTCAATCCTCCTACGATTGGAAACTGTCCTGGCCACGTCCTTGCGACAGCTGAGGGATGGGAAAGTAACACTCTCAGGTCTAGGTGTCACAGGAATTTGGGTGTTCCAGAACTGCTTTTGCCACACTCATGCATAGAGATGAAGCTCGGTACACGTCTACAAATACTTTTTTTTTATTTTCCCATCGGTCAAATTCACGGACGAAAAAACACGCGAAGTAAAACATTTCAGCTGTCAACCGAGCACATAGCTTGGTGTGAATCCAGAAATCCTTTCGGAGTTATTTCCTAACCTTCTTGTGGGCTTCCTCCAGGGATCCCTCCAGGATTCGTTTAGGGATCTTCTTGAGATTGTTTAGGGATTAGTCCCGGATTTTTTCTATGGATTTTTCCCGGAATTCTGTCAGGGATATCGTCCGGTATTCCTCCTAGGAGTCTTGATTTCTCCAGTATATTTTCCCAGGATTTCTGCGAAAAATACTTCGAATAGCCTTTCACTCCGCTCGAATATTCTAGAACACAAATCTCTAGAATGTAGATTCGTCAAACTGAATGATCTCATAGCTCATAGCTTGCTTACTCGCAGTTACATTATCATACCGATTCGTATACCTGATATTTAGATTTGTACTCGAAAATATACGATGCAAACTACATTTTCTGCTAAGAGAACAATGCAGCTCCAGCTTAAGAAGCTTTCAAGTTAAACAGGTTCAACCAAGGCAACTATATCTGTGCATTGAAAAACGCATTTTTCAAAGCCCTAAAAGCAGTATTTTCAATCTTTTTTACATTCTTATGTTAGATCTGATGTGAATTTTATTCAAACTCCAATGAATAGGTAGGGGGGTGGGGGTAAGACGGACCGGGTGGGTAAGACGGACCACTGACTAGTTCTGTAACTTAAGAGCTGAAATTTGGTTTTCTTTTACGATTAAAACTATCTTCTTATCAGTTGATGATTATTAAACCACTCCATGAGAGAATATGTATGGCAAAAGTGCAAAAACTAAACAATTATTTACCTGGCTACACACATTTGTGATGGGATCTAATTTTAAGGCGGCAGTAAATAAGCTTTTTAAACATTAAATTGCAAAGTTTTCGCATTTTATTTTGGGTTTCCCAGTTGTTTTAAACTGTTCTGTCCTATACACAACGATATTCAGGTAAATTTCATGGATTATGAATAACAGTGGTGGAATAAATATTTTGCGTTGCGTGGGGGTAAGACGGTCCGCCTTGAGGGTGGGTAAGACGGACAGTGTTGGGGTTACTTTGATAGTGCCATGAGAAACACATTAAAACCCACACATTGTTCACAGATTGAAATCTATGGAGTACAAAAATGATTGTGGAAGCCGTATAAAGCATTTTATATTGATTTTTTGTTTAAAAAATCATTATATTTGAATTTTTGTTGTTGGAACAGTTTGCACTTCGTAAAATTACTAGAGCATTGCATACTGTTAGGCGTTTACCAGTGCATGGATGTTTCCAATTTACAAAATGGACTTTAATTTGCAAAAACACGTTTCGCTAAGAGATTCAAAGCCAAATTTAGATTCTACTATGATTTATCTACCGAATATAAACGGCTATGAACATCATTTAGCACAATTAATGGCTTATTAGCTAATTTTCCAAACGTGTCCATCTTACCCACCCTACCGGTCCGTCTTACCCACACTGTTGAAAAACATACATTTGGAGATCACTTTTTAATTATCTCAAAAGTCATGGAAAATGAAATTTTATTGCAAAATCGACTTGCAGACTGTAAAGTACCTTAGTTGAAGTAAATAGTATGGAAATAAAATTTTAATTATCTCATTGTTTACACTGTCAAAATAGAGTGTTTCCTAAGCATGTCCGTCTTACCACCACCCCCCCACCCTACTGCAACACATTATTGTAGATAACTGATGTGAACGAATTCCCCCTTTTAGTTTCTTTCATGTAAACTAAT